>NC_079910.1:12140694-12360580 GCF_024868665.1 Triplophysa rosa | reverse complement strand
GAGAGAGAGAGAGAGAGAGAGAGAGAGAGAGAGAGAGAGAGAGAGAGAGAGTCAATAAGTCAATAAGAACATAAAGGCCAATTTTCTCTGGATCTATAAGCCTATCTACAAACAAGCAAAGCCACCGGTAGGGCAGAAAAGGTCCTGTTTGACCTCGAGGGAATTACAGGAATAGTTAATCTGAAATTGAACATTACTCCATAATTATATATATGGTAGCATATTCAGCCGCAGAAAAAATTGAGAGATCATTCCAAATTTTTATATAATCAGCATTTCTATGTGGTCATTCCAGTCTAATGTCTGTTGAATTTCAACAAAATCAAAATATAAAAATATAATTTTTTATTTTAAGACTGTAAACTATGGGCTCGGTTTGGGCCCCTGCAAAAATATCCAGCTGACAATCTAAAAAAAATAAAAAATGAAATACTATTTATTTGTATTATCTACTAAATAATGATCTATCGATTTTAATTGAAAAATGTAAAAATTGTGCATGCAGTGAACTATGATTATAGTTGCCCATCCAGAATATCTGATTGCCCCTCCCCCAGTCGAGCCAGCCCCACATTATATGCATAGCAACATGTTTAACAACACCCTAGCAACCATTTTCAACATCCTAATATCATGCAGCAAGTTCCGGATGGATAAACTTTACTTCTAGTGAACACTCCAGTGACAAACACACTAGATGTGTTTGTCATCATTTTCATTGCAAGAATTCAGATGCTCTTCTTCACAGACGCATCTGTAAGCTCCCCTCAGCTGGAATCTTGAGTGGCGTTTGCACGAGGAGAGAAAGCTCTATTTGTACATTTCCTGAAGCTCTCACTTTTAATGTTGTTAACAAGATGAGAGTTGATACTAGATCTGTTTACCTCCAAGGCCTTTTTATTTGAGTTTCAAGTCAACTTTGTAACTCCTCAAGGTCTTCTTTACAGCACCGACTCGGCGTCAACTAACAGTCAATGTTAACAGGCAAGTGTTACAGTAATTACCCAAATCACACTGCTAATCCCTGTCTGTCAAACACAGTCCTTAAAGGGATATTTCACCACCAAATCAAAATTTCCCCATGTTTTACTCTCCCTCAAGGCATCCTGACTTAATATGGGTTTCTTCTTGAAGAATAATTCAGTCAGAGTTATAATACCACTTATCATTTTACTTCCAAGTTGTAGAATGGGAGTGAATGGCTGTTGACTTTTTGAAGCTTCAAAAGTGCATCCATCAATCGAAGAACTGCTCGACATTGCTCCGTGGTATTAACAAAGGTCTTCTGAAACGAACCGATGCGTTTGTTTAAGTGAAATATCCATATTGACAGCGCTATTAACGTTGATGTCTAGCTTCTGTCATCTCTCGAATGCGCTTGTTTTTCTGGCAGATGACGCAGGCGTGTCGTAAGTTGCGGTGACGAACGCTTCATTTTTCGTTTTCTTCCAATAGGATAGCGTCTACTCTGGCGGGAGCTTTCGTCACCGTCATTTGCCAGAAAAACAAGGCTCTGGTTCACGCGCATTCGAGAGATGACGGAAGCATCGGAAAGCATCGATTCGCTTCAGAAGACCTTTGTTAAAACCACGGAGCCGTGTCGAGCAGTTCTTTGATCGATGGATGCACTTTTTGGAGCTTCAAAAAGTCAGCACCTATTCACTCCCATTCTACCGCTTGGACGTAAAATGATACGTGATATTATAACTCCGACTGCATTATTCTTCAAGAAGGAAGTCATGACTCATATTCAGTTAGGATGCCTTGAGGGATAGTGAAACATGGGGGAGTTTTGATTCAGGGGTGAAGTACCGCTTCAAGCTTTGCTTTTTTTAACTTTGCTATATTACTATATTATATTACTAAACAACTTTGTTGTTTTGAACAACATGCAAGAATTAAAACTTGCTGCTTTTCTTTGTACCCTCGGTAATAAATTCAGCAAACCCAACAATTAACCCACTAAATGCTAAAGGAGGTTGCACGAGAGCTTTAAATTGATTTCACTGGCTAAAAAAATGGTTCACTGCATGCACAACTGCGATAACATCTCTTGGGAGGGTGCTATGAGGTGTAAGGTAAACTCGCATCCTTACAACAATCCTTTACAAGTAGACACGCAGCTTGACAGACACACCATCACCCGGTTAAGATCCCCAGGCTCTGCTTTTCCCTTTTGCTTTCACACATAGACAGCCACACATCAGTGAACTCATGTACACACAAGCCTCAGCGTGAGGCATTCTTTTAAACGTGTATTGAAGTCATTTACAGCTCTGACATATCAGATATCGCTAACATTTGACAACTGTTTATATTTACAGGTCCCCGCAGAGGAAATAGTATGTTCCTCTAGCGCTGCACGATTATGACAATATGTTGATTATTTTGCTCGAATTGAAATGCAGATTATATATTTTACATTATAGAGTGCAGATTATACGGTATATACAGTAACAGTTTAAATTACAAGACGAAAAGAAAAATACATTAAGGGATGGTTCTCTGCAAAATGTTATCGTTTATTTACCCTCATTTTGTTCAAAACCTGTATATGACTCTTTGTTCTGTGGAACACACAAAAAAATAGAAATGTCTGGTTTTGTTTTCAAACAATGGAAGTCAATGAGGGTCAGTGTTGTTTGGTTACCAACATTCTTCAAAATATCTTCTTTTGTGTTCTGCAGAAGAAAGAAAGTCATACAGGTTTGAAATGACATAAGAGTGAGTAAATGATCAAAGATTATCACTGCAAACAAAGATAAGACATGAATTTGAATATTCTGTATGCATCACACAACTTGAATCTCGCTCATTGATTAAGCCCTGTAGAATAAATTAAACACAACGGACATGTTTGTATTTAGTTACAATGCTCACAGCTGCATAAGCATGAAAATAGAAACTATGATGCACTGGGAGTGGGAGATGGTAATATAACATTGCAATTAACATTGGGTAATTATGGAAGATGTATATGTCATGGTTCTGCCCCATCTTGTTTTGCTTTTCTTGATCTTGTGGCAGAGCCATGGCAGAACCTCTTGTTTCATGTGGAGAGAGGCGTTTTGGCCCTTTTGGCTTTCCATACTCTCTCCGGTCTCGTCATTGTTCCTGCCCTCTTGTTTCCTCGTTAGTGCTCATTATTAGTTCATGCCCTACACCTGTCCCCTCTTGATTTGATCCCTTATTTAATGCCCCTTTGTTCTCTGTCCTGTGCTGGTTCATTGTGCGTGTATGTGTCATTTGTCTGGTGAGTTCCTGGCTGTGTCTAGTCTAGTCTAGTCTAGTTTAGTTTAGTTTATTGTAGTCCTTGTTAATTTCTATCTCCAGTCTGGTCAGTGTAGTTAGTCTCAGTCCTGTCTTGTCATGTCGTGTTATCCCCTTGTTTTACTATGTTACGTAGGGCGTTTATTACCCCACGTAGGGCTGTGCATGATTAACCAAAATATATATCACGTGATTTATGCACAGCTTGTGAGTGAAGTACAGTAAAATGCTGCTGCACCCGAAAGCCAGCGGGCGCTCTCGTGCAGAAACTCCAAATACGCACTGCAGAAGAAGACCATAACACACGTAGTTCTAGGAAATGCCTAAGGACATGTTTTTTATCACTGTTCCTCAAGCCTCCTCAGGTATTTTCATGATAATAAAGTATATTTATAATGATCATGTTTGACGGGTGTTGCTTTTTTAAATGCACGTTATAAGCGACTCAAACTCAAACTGCTTTTAGATCGAGCAGCATTTCTACTGATCCCAGAGCCGTGCTTCACAGACAAGCTACGCATAAAAAAATGATCGATGCCTTGCATAATCGAGCCAGCTCGATTTCAGCATGATTTATTGGTAATTGCGATTAATCGTGCACAGCCCTACCCCCACATGGGTCTTTGTTTTGTATTTTTGTGAATAAATGTCCTGTTAACCCCTTACCCGCTGTCTGCAGTTGGGTCCTCTCTCCTTGTCTCACCAGCCGTTCCTGACAGTATAGTCACAATCTCAATCTCAATTATTTTAACTATTAACTTATAAAAAACTATTATTTGCATTACATCAAGGACCACAATGGAAATAAGTTTTATTTAAACTTTTTGTGTTTATCCTTGACAAATGAGTGTATTTTACTACTTTGTCTAATAAATCCAATCCAAAGCCAACCCTGTACACACACACACACACGCACACGTCACCGCACACGCACACACACACACACACACACCACACACAACCACACACACACACAACACACACACACAACACACACACACACACCACAGGGTTTATAAATGAACACCCGGCCTGATAATTCTCCCTGTCTTTGTTAAAACTAACTTTGTCACTCATGTGGAAACCTCATGAACAGCACAATTACCCTTTCACACGGCATTCACAAAATTTGCGTCACCCGATATAAAGCGGAACCCTGCTTGACCTAACATTATTAAGCAGAATGACTTAAATTACATCAACTCTAAAGCCGTATTTGGTCAGGCTGATCTACCTGCATCGTGCGATACAGTTTCACTGATAAAGCTAAATTGCCGTCCCGTCAAGAGAAAAATGGCAGGATTGAGGGCCAATAAAGAGGAAGAGAGATAAACAAAGAGAGGAAAGAGTGAGTGCAGTGAAGTGTGAAATGAGAGAGACAGGAGACCGACTTGACAAGGTGGCTTAAAGCCATGACAGGATGAGGAAAAGAGAACGAGTGAGCGAGAGAGAGAGAATCTCTCAAGATTAAAATATTCAAAGATTATTTATTCAAAGATGCTTTCTGGCATGATCAAGAAGGCTATGTCACACACAATATGTATATCAACGGACGGTGGGGTTTTCACAGGATATTACATGGCACTGGTATACTTGATTCTGATTGGTCAGTCACCACATGTGCATAGACTGATATTTTTCTGATGTCTAGACATTATCAACAAAAGTTTTGAAAAATACAAACAGACTGTTCAATGTATCTGTAATAAATACATTCTCTGTCACATACATTTAAAAATGTGATATCCAGAAAGCTGGAAGTCGAAAAACCTGTTCACCATATCACCGCATCTGCGCATCACCCGTAGCCTTTATTATTGTTTCACAGTACCGTTTCACAACGTCAGTAACTATATTTTCATGATTAAAGGGTGTTGTTAGGTGGGTGCATGAACAGCTCTTGTATCTTATTACTTAAACAACCTCCTGTTCTGATTACCGTGTCTGGGTTTATTTAGCGATAATGACCGGCTGACTGCACATTATCCCCTACATGCTGAAATATTTCAAAGAATCTGAGAATAAATGAGCAAACGAAGGCGTTTGGAATCTGTGACACACTGTTTGTCCTTTTCTTCTGACTTTGCATACAGTAACATGCAGCAAGCTCTCACCCGCTCTCTCTCTCTGCCAGAGAGTGCGTGTGTACTGAAAAACACATGCAAAGACAAGCACATACTATATGCAGGTATGCACATCAATATACATGTGGCGACTGACTCAGCACATGACAATCCAGTGGAACATACGAGATGAAAATGGAGAGCTCAGCTCTCAGGTTCATGAAGATCTGAGACTGAAAGAGGCAACGAGAGAAGCACTGGAGAACCGGGTATGAACCGAGCATTTCAACAAACATGGAACAGACCAGCTATGTGAACTTATGTTTGTGTGTGGTGGGGCATACAGCCAGGTCCCGTCTGATGTTCTGTTCTGGGAACATTTAAGCTGACCTGCTAATGCCAACCACCCTGTCCTTCATAGCAAGTTCTGGAGAAACCTTCAAACAGTCTGATGTCATATAGGAGAACGTCAACAGAGTTCAACAAGATACTTTTTCTGTTACTGTATAGAATCTAACGTTGCATTAAAGAACCCAGAAAATAATAGACTGATGCGATAGTCACATCATGATGTCTGAGTATCCAAAATATCCAAAGTACAGTACAGACCATACAGTGAACACCCATTTTCCACTATGACCTACGTGCCACACTATGGGCCAGATTTACTGTACTAAACAGGGCAAAATAGCGCTGATGGGAGATTTACTTACAACGCGCACATTAAAAACACAGGCGCAATATCTCATTCCCATAATGACCAACGCATAAAGATCAATATGCATAAAGATCAGTCACAAAAAAAGCATTGTGTACATCTTTTCAGCGCTAATTTTCACTACGTGTTTTTATCAAATACCGACAGTAGTTTTGTTATGCCAAGAGAGGCGTTTGCACTGTCGCAAGCTGTTGTGTTTAAGTCTGTCATCATGTTTTTTTCAGATGTTCGGGGAAAGTTTAGTGGCTAAAATGATAAAAATAGGATCCCGGTTAATAGCGACTTTTTATGCAGTGCAAGAGACAGCTTTTGATTATAATGGGAGTGTTAATGTGATCTAGTTTTGTGTCAGTCACGTCAGAGTTGCTGTTATAAAAACTAAAAACTATTAAAACATTTCTGTTAATTGAAATCAAATCAAATATCAGCCTACAAATATTATTTATTAAAACACTTAACTAAAGTAAATAAAAAATAATGTAAATAAATAAAAGTAAATAAAAATCAACTTAAAATTAAATGGAAAAAAATTAAAACATGTATAGCAATATAAAAATAAATAAATCATGAAATGACAAAATTGCTAAATTTTTTAAATAAAATTTACATGAAAAAAAAATTGAATTAATATATAAAATAAAACTACAAACCAAAATGTGATTTTTTTCGCATTAATATGCGTTTTTGGTCTGCTGCATTTGCATGCGTATGAATGAAAATCAATGGAATAAAAAAATCTTGTGTGACCAAGACTAGCGAAAACGCGCTTTCTGTAAAACACATATTCTTTTAAGCTTACACTGTTCATTTCAAACATACAAGAAAAAAATCTTTGATAAATCCATTCATCAAGTTTGAAACAATTTAGTAAGTGCAGAACCAAATGACATCATCAGAAATGACTAGAAAGCGTGTTGAGATCGCAGCAATCAACCCACAGTGCATCAAAAACAAAATCCCACACAGAAGCTCCCAGGAACCACAGCTCTTACACACGCACATACACGCGCGCACACACGCACATGCTGCTGAGCAAACAGTCTTACAGGGGCGAAGAGCTCTTGAATACAGAGCTCCAGCTACCTGCTGTGCCCTTCAATCCTAAAACAAGCCCATCAAGCAGTAACAAGAAAAAACGAGATCTTTTCCTCTCTGCACACTCTGTGTACACAACAAAGTAGAATAAAGGTCCTGTTTCCTAAAACCCAAAGCATCACCTCCCTCTTCGGAAGTTGAAATCCAGGATCAAGCCCGATCTGTTCTGCCTGGATGACCCCAAAAAGCTGGCAGCAAGCTACCGTCCCGTGTGTAAAATGGGCTTTGTATGTTTTGGGTTTAGAACGTCACTCGTTATCGCTGGCATAGATGATCAGATCTGTGTCGTTCCATATTTTATTGTATGTTATATAATAAAGATATGCTGTCAGGGATTGTTAAACTGTCCTAGATGTGCTGCAGAGTTACAAGAATTGTCTTACACTTCGATAAAATTTGAATAGAATTGTTTTTGTTATTTAGAACAGTATTTTATAATGCCAGAAATAACTAATTTGTCTTCCCAACTGCTGTTTGTCTTATTTCATAAACCGCTGCATAGTAATTCTTCCTTACAGCTATTTTCTCTGAATTAGCACTGTCGACCTTTGCAGCTGCGCTGAACAACATGACTACATTACGGCTATGACAGTCAGTCAAAGTGAGTCACAGGGGCAAAAATTAGCACACAACAAGGAGACATACAGTAAAGGAGACATTGGCTAAATCTCTGGAGTGCAAATTTAAAAGGATTTTGAGGAAATCTAATGAATGACAATGAGAATGTTTTAAACCAAAAAAGTTGTATTTTTCATCAAAACATGTCTCGATACCCTTTCGTTGCAGAGAAACACTTTTTAGCACACTCTCAAGAAAGTAAGTTACAGTCAGTACATGTCACTGAGGGAAACTTCAGGAGTTGAATAAGGTTCTTGTGTGTTTTGGACTGTGTGTGGCAAGTTGAAGAGCTTCAGAAAATGACGCAGGAGGATTATGTGCTGGATGAGAAGATCGTATAAATCCAAAATCAGAAGCGCAAGAAGACTGAGAAGAGGAACAGGTTGTAATAGATGGAAAAAGTGAGGCCTTACACAAAACACTTTCAAACAAAAAAGCACAGTTCCACCCGTCCCACTTCTTTAAAGGGATAGTTCCCCCTAAAAATTAAAATTCTGGCATCATTTACTCACCCTCATGTCATTTCAAATCTTTATGACTTTATTTCTTCTGCAGAACACAAAAGAAGACATTGTAAAGAATAACGAACAACAGCGTACCCATTCACTTCTATTGTATAGACCCAAAACCTACGCAAGTCAACGGGTATGGCCATTGTTCGGTTTCCAACATTCTTCAAAATATCTTCTTTTGTGTACTGCAGAAAAAACTAAGACATACAGGTTTGAAATGACAAGAAACTAAGTAAATGATGATTTTTGGGTGAACTTTTTTAAATTCTCTTCAGATCTATCATATTCTCTGATCTTTCCATCTGCTTTTCTTTCCTGTCTCTCACACTTCTCAATCTTCTCCTCAGATGACCTTCAAGGTCCATATGCATCAGTGTGATTGTGTGCTTTCCCTCTTGAAATATTTAACATGTTTTTGCTTTTCGTGTGTTTGTGTTACGGTACACAGCTGTAATATGCTCACTTTCAGCTCTGAAATACTCAGTTGGAGATGATAGCTTTGCTGCTGAATAGCATGAATCTTTACAGATATCTTTAGATATCTTATACATATGCATGTCTGCACACGTGTTCACTAATCTACTCTGTATAAATGCATTGTTAATAGGTTCCTGTAGCAACCATTTGATCACTGCATCTCACCTGTCAATTTGATGCTCAAATATCTGGTTTTACTTGTACTACAGATCAAAATCCCTCACTCAATCTTTGATCACTTTATTTATTTATTTATTGCACCCAGTGTTACACAAGTAGACTGCATGTACTGTAGAAGAAATCAAATGCAGCTCAAAAAGAATTGGTTTTCTAACATTCTGGGATCATAAGAGACTGGAAACACCCAGTATATTTTTGCAACAGTCCTGAAAGAATAAAAAACTTCAAGCACTTGGCTGAGATCAATTGCAATCTTCAAGACAAAACTGAGTGCCACCCTTTTCCCCTATAAACTTGACTAGGGGTATACCAATATCATATCATGCTAATTACACACATATCATACTATCGTAAACTATTCAGCACCCATTTAAAAGAGTTACACTGGTCTCTCTGCCTCTTCTATTTTTAGTGTGATTCATTGAACAAGTATCAGACAAAACACAAACTAAACTAAATTTAAAAAGGAATTTTACTCTGCATCATTGATTTCTTAAAAAACACTTTGATATCGCAATAATATCTTGTGAATTCCTTTGGCCACGATGACGGTGTACTTAAAATCTGAAATCCTTAACAACCCTTAACTTTCTATTGTTTAGCTTTGTTTAATGTTTCCGTAATTTTTTTTTAACTTGTCAAAAACTTGCTGCTCTTTTCAATATTATTGCTACTTGTAAATGTAGCATTGTATACTGGTCTTATTGTTAGCTCTTAAAGGGATATTTCAGGCAAGAAACAAAATTTCCTGATGTTTTACTCACCCTCAAGGCATCCTAACTGAATATGACTTCCTTCTTGAAGAATAATTCAGTCAGAGTTATAATACCACGTATCATTTTACTTAGATTCTTACTTAGCGGTAGAATGGGAGTGAATGGGCGTCGACTTTTTAAACTCCAAAAAGAGCATCCATCAATCAAAGAAATGCTCGACAAGGCTCAGTGGTCTTAACAAAGGTCTTCTGAAGTGAAATGATGCATTTGTTTGAGAGAAATATCCATATTGACAACACTATTAAGGTTGATGTCAAGCTTCCGTTATCCCTTGGATGCACGTGAACCAGAGGCTTGTTTTACCGGCAAATGATGGTGATGAAAGCTCCCGCGCAGAGGAGATGGCATCCTATTGGAGCAAACGAAAAACAAGCCTCATGTTCACGCATCGATTCGCTTCAGAAGACCTTTGTTAAAGACCACGGAGTATTGTCGAGCAGTTCTTTGATCGATAGATGCACTTTTTGGAGCTTCAAAAAGTCAACGCCCATTCACTCCCATTCTACAGCTTGGAAGTAAAATGATACGTGGTATTATAACTCTGACCATGTTATTCTTCAAGAAGGAAGTCATATTCAGTTAGGATGCCTTGAGGGTGAGTAAAACATTGGGGACATTTTGTTTCCTGCCTGAAATATCCCTTTGAGGGATTATGCTAAATGCTCCCTCATTTGTAAGTCACTTTGATGAAAGCTTTTACTAAATAAGTAAATGTAAGCAGTTTCTCTATGTTAAATGCTCTCTGAGAATTTTAACAGGCATCAGAGGAACAGGAAATATTGTTACAAATACACCACATGTGCACACTAGCATCTACAGCGTGTTTATGAGGGGCACAGATTCTCAAAATTGTGTGTGTGTGTGTGTGTGTGTGTGTGTTTGTTTCAACAGCCTTTTTACAGTAAGTGTGTTTGTGTGAGTAATTAGACACAGTGCACCATTTACAGCAGCAGAAGAATTCAATCCAGACCACAGCAAACACCAACTGGGTGAGACTCAAAAAAAGCACATGAACAGAAAGTGTGCAAATTAACAAATGAAGGACAGAGATTAACAAACCACATCAGTGGGAAAAAAGTCATAATGAAAACACTATGACAAAATAATGTAGAAAAGAAATTACTCATTGACATCAGGCAAGAAGCTTTCAGAAGATGCTGATTTCACAATCTTCTCCGTCTTTAGGGTTAAACTGTCAATATGCCACATGGCGTTTGCACCAGTGGGAAGGTCAAAGGTCAAACATGAGCTTTGTGAATGACCTTGATACAACCACAGCCCATCCTATGGGGAAAGCCTTGATCGTAAACAAAACAACGTGTAAACTGAGGGTACACTGGCGTAAATCATGTATATAATATTTATGATAGTCAACATATATTTTTCCACTTTAGTCATTTCAATCTTATTCTTTTATGTGAACTGTAAGTAAAGAACTCTTGGCCCATGCACACTCAAGTGAACTAAAACATCTGCGTGCAACACATGGCATCTTTATAATCGGCAGTTACAAAGTAAAACAGAGAGAGGTCATTGGGCATCACGGCCAATCGCCTACAAGAACGTTCCATTCCAGTGACATCGGCCTGAGTTTTAGCCTCGAGTGCAACGGTTACTTTCTGTCGAGGAACTTCCTCTCCCACCACGGCTGTGAGGGCACAGCAGGAAGAGAAGAGAAACAGAGCAGAGAAAAGATAACGAAGAAGAAAGAAAGAAAGAGTTCAACCAAAAGCTAACAATCTGTTGGTCACCCCTCGCCACTTGTCAAAACCGTGGGAATTTACTGACCAAATGTAAGCAAACCGTGTAAACATCGGCAAAGCCTTTGCAGGCTAACCACTGTCAGAGCCCCAAAATCAACATGGCACTCCAGAACGCATTGCCAAGGTAAAGACATGGACACCAGCTCTCAAACTGCTGCTGTAACACCCCACAACTCAACACACACTCGCACGCTTATCAAAGAACGCTTGTTCTGACCCTAATCTTAAGTAACCACACTTGTACATTCATTCGAAACTGAAATCATCAGTCGACAGCTAATTTAGATGATGGTTTAGTTTAGCGGTGGCAGTGTATTCCTAGTTACTTCCTCTTTCAGTGGAAACAAAGCGCTTAAGACGTTTTTGTTGGCTCAGCACAATTTGAAAGATAGATATATAATCCAAAGCAAATTTGATCACAATATGCAATAAGATATGAAGCAGTATTTGCAGACGTGTTTGTGGTGCTAATGCATCTGCAGCGCCACAGATCAACAAAAAATATGGTAGTCAAGTTGAGAAGTGATAATAATACAAGGACTAAAAATACAACATAAAATTCTATTTGTCTAGTACTGTATGAGTGTAGTGAATAAGCAAACGTCTCTATTTTAGAACCAGTCCAAATGAATCAGCCTTAAAGTTATCTGGGATTAGTTTGAATGAATCTACTGAACTACTGAACTGTTCACATAGATGTATTCACTAAGTGAAAAACTACAGTAAAATTGATGTAAAAATGCTTGCTCAAGACTCAAGACAGTAACAATTCTCAGTTTCAAGGCCTGTTCACAGCAAGATGAATTAACTATAAATATAACTATCACAATAACTATAGACCGTTTCATCGGATGCGCGCTCGCCTGACCCCCAGTTAACTTCCGGTTTGTGTTTAGCTAGTGTCTAATAATATAACTATTTATATTTTATTTAATGTATGTTAATATTACTGTACAGGGTTTTTCCTGCATAGAGAAATTGGAGGCGGCCGGCTCCGTCAAATGTCGTGCCGCCTCAGGCTCTCGCCAAAATTATGTTGCGAGTCTTCACAAGAAATGCTGCGTGCATTTAACAGACTGTCATTTGTAACTGCAGTTGCGACATTACGCCACAGTGGAGGCGCTATTTCGTTATCAGCACACTGAGGCGCTAAAAGGAGTTGCAGAACAAGAGCCAGCCTGTGTTTCACGGCTGTTTGTTTTACATCCAAGTACGTTTAATTTCTTGAAATTTATTAAATTAACATGACGTACATCATTGTAATGTCTTTATCTGTGCAGTTGGATTGTTGAATCAGCGTATACTGTACACAGCGAGTTCGCCAGTATGAACGCACATTGCGTTCAGAACGACTCGCACACGAATGACTCATTTGAACAGATTCATTTAAACTATTGAACTTTTCAGTCAATAGCGAATATAAGAGATCCTTGAATCATTTAAAGTGAACCACAGAGAATGCAAGATGTGAATGAGCTTTGCTCATTTAGAAAAGACTGGTTAGTCAGTTGGCTATTGTGGGCTGAAAAGTTAGTTGAAATGATAAAAAAGCTTTATTTGATTAAAAAAACATTTCTGTTTGGTTGAATAAAAGTAATGTTTTATATAATTTAATAATTGTCATTTTTATCTAATTTTATTAGAACTTTTGATATGTCAAAGTCGCTTTGGTTAAGCCACTTAAAGGTACGGTAGGCCTACGTGTGTGTGTGTGTGTGTGTGTGTGTGTGTGCGTGCGCGTGCGTGCGTGCGTGCGTGCGTGCGTGTGTGTGTACAAGATCAGGATGGCTCCTCTGCCTCATTTTGAGCCAGGAAAAACCCTGCTGTATATTATTATTTTATTGTTTAATTAGTTTATTGTAACTAAAAGATTTGTTGAATTTTGTTGTATGTTGATTTTATTAAATAAAAAATTGGTTGAATGGGTCCTGCAGTTTGGTCGCATTTAAACAAACCGTATGGTACATTTACATCTAGCGGATGAGCTTGGTATTGGAGTCTAAATTCAAAATATTGGAGAGACAAGTAACTAGTTCTTCTCAGTTTCTTTTGATTGTTATCTGAAATAATCTACTGGCACTCTATTGTTTATGAATGTATACTGGAAGTTTCAGTAGGGGTCACAAAAGTGCGCATGCGCAGTAAGGTATGTTTATGTTGTTAAGATGAAACCGTCAATATTAGCGTCCATACAAACAGACAATAAAATTGTTTATTCAAGGCTTAGATTCTGCGCCTTCAATTCGATTTTCAATGCTAATCTTACACCCAAAAATGAAAATTCTGTCATCATTTATTCACCCTTTTGTCATTTCAAACCAGTATGACTTTCTTTTTTCTGCAGAACCCAAAAGAAGATATTTTGAAGAATGTTGGTAACCCATTCACTTCTATTGTATGGACTCAAAAAACGAATGCAAGTTACTGTCATTGTTCGGTTACCAACATTCTTTGAGTGAACCATATATCAAAATTCCTCTGCATTACGTAACTCCACTACTCTCTTTGTTTTTTTACCTTTTTCCGTTTTTTGGTGGGAAAGAGCCTTTAAACTGCTAACAAATTTATAAGAGTTGTAAGGCTTGAATTAGTCTGATTACTGATTTATATCCCCCTCACTCGATGAATAAAGTAACAAAAATCATCCTAGGTTGCACTTTGCGGAGTTGGTTAAGAGCACAGCCAGAATGAGCTCAGTGAAGTAGAGGCAACAGGTGCATTTGAAAGAGCTGAAACATAACACAATTTTTGGTCACTATCATTCTATAAATCAACTAATATAATACAATACTATATAATAAAACAGAATAAACGTGTCGCAAATTTACAATAGTAATTAAATGTTTTACCTTTATAAACCAGCACTGTTTCGTGTAATATACTGTAGCAGGGCCAAGTGCATTGCTCTGAGTCTGGTCCCAATTTCTCAACACAACGTGTGTTGATATGCAACATAAGCGTGATGCCTTTGAACTTAAGTGACGTGTTTTGGCGTCCTCTGTTTCTTCGTCACGATGTCTTAAAGCTATCAACACTAGGTATCCTCTGTTTTGACACACGGCGTCTGGCGAGGAAACAGGGTGTAACTCCGACCCTCCCTGTCTTTCAGAAACACTGGAGTCAGTCAATCAGTCTGACAGTGAACTAATAATAACAGCGACGCCCACGCGCTCACACGCACGCAGACAAACATACTGTTACTGTAGATGTATGTGAAAAAGTGACAGTTGCTCTTAACGCGCACGCGACCCAAAACAAAGCACGCAAACTGCTTCCTTAAGTATGAGAAAGTGCAATGAATGACAAAGAAACTGAAACCGCTACGGTATTTAAAGTAGTGGGAGAGAGAGAAATAGGACATGTGGGACAGTTGCCTACCTCACAGACAGCTGCAGGGGAAGCAGGTGGCGGTTTGTGCCCTTCGGTCCGGCGGTCTGAGGGAGGGGGGTCAAGTGTCGCGTGCTTTTCCTTCTGCTCTGATCTCTGTGCCCGTTGCGCCGCGCTGGTCACCAGCTGTTAAGTCTGTCAAACTTTCGAGTGACTGTCAACATTGAAGTGAGACGGAGAGAGGCTGGACGGAAAGTTTTAAACAGAGATGAGTGAAGAAAAACGGTGAAGTTCGAATGAAGCGGTTTCAATTTCCTGGACAACTCTGCGCGCTCGCGCTCTCACCCTCTCTCTCTGTACGAGAGGTAATGAGCACGCTGAATCGGGACAGCATGAGGCATTTGCTAAAACACGCCTGCCTCTTTTGCTTTCCTCACATTTTGCGTCAGTCAGCGAGCGACGGGGGGGGCTAAGAAAAGAGAGGCTGTACTGACCGCTGGTACCCAATAATGTGAACACAAATGCACAGCGCGACACAGGCGGGGCTTACAGACAGCGCGCGTGAAAGAAGAAAGCTTGGCTTCAGTGTGCAGTATTCATAGTTATTCATGTGCTTCCTTCTGAGCAAGTTAACCATGGTTTGACTACAGTAACCATAGTTTAACAGTGCTATTTGCACTGAAAATGTATAGCTCCACTTTTACTATATTAAAACCATGGTTAAGTTTCCCAAGCAGTGTGGGTTAGCCAGACAAGCAATTTCACAAGGTCTTAATATGAATCCACCAACTTCTATCAGTAGAGAATATATCTGAGCTAGCACCCTAAGTCAAGTTTCTTTTTTATTTTAAAATATATATTTTTCCATTTCTTCTATTCCCGAGGACGCAGGGGCGAGAATGTTCTATGAGAGGATGATATAAATTGTACATGGTGAACCTGTGAGGTTATCTGCAGCCTCCAAGGCTTCGTGGTACAGATTTAACCAAGACCAGAATAGAACTCCAGGATTTCAGCTATCAAGGGAGACGAAAGAAAGGACTAGATTTTTATATTTTCTGAGGAATGAAATAGTGAGTAGTGCTTGCCCCTGCAGAACTCGCCACAATGCTAGGGGTCATTTTGAGTGCTTATCTGTTCCGAAACAGAGCAGCACTACACTAGATAGCCAAATCTTAAATCACATAACAGTCCAGAAATTAGCAAACCATACATAAATTAAAGCTACAAAAAAGCCACTAAACAGAACAAAATTAAAAGGTGGCCCAAGTTAAACAAGCCCACCCCCAAGTCTTTATGTGCACCCAAACAGCTATGACAGTCGGTCTATGATGTGGAACACAAAAAAGATATTTTGAGAAATGTCTCAGTGGTTTTGTGTTCATACTGTGCAATATAAGTCAATGAGGACTAGTGTTGTTTGGTTACCGTCGTTCTTCAACATGTATTTTGGATTAGGTAGATGAAAGAAAGTCATACAGGTTTAAAAATGTAAAATGTAATGTTAATGTTTAGAAAGACACAGGGTTTAGTAAATGCTGAAAGATTGTTTTTCATTTTTGAGTGAACTTTAAGACCATTGAAGGGGCATAAGGGACCCTCAATAAGAGATAAAATACTAAAGATATTTAAAAGTGAAAATATCCACAGTCTCAAGGGAATTCGTGACATAGTCACGAAATGTATATTAATTAGTGTTCATGGGCACAAACTTCTCATTTTTGTCATGTCACTCGGCACAATTTATTTTTCTTGTTACTCAGCACGAATTTCATGTATTTTAATACGCGGTATCTTTCATATGTATAGATATACACTCACCTAAAGGATTATTAGGAACACCATACTAATACGGTGTTTGACCCCCTTTCGCCTTCAGAACTGCCTTAATTCTACGTGGCATTGATTCAACAAGGTGCTGAAAGCATTCTTTAGAAATGTTGGCCCATATTGATAGGATAGCATCTTGCAGTTGATGGAGATTTGTGGGATGCACATCCAGGGCACGAAGCTCCCGTTCCACCACATCCCAAAGATGTTCTATCGGGTTGAGATCTGGTGACTGTGGGGGCCATTCTAGTACAGTGAACTCATTGTCATGTTCAAGAAACCAATTTGAAATGATTCGAGCTTTGTGACATGGTGCATTATCCTGCTGGAAGTAGCCATTAGAGGATGGGTACATGGTGGTCATAAAGGGATGGACATGGTCAGAAACAATGCTCAGGTAGGCCGTGGCATTTAAACGATGCCCAATTGGCACTAAGGGGCCTAAAGTGTGCCAAGAAAACATCCCCCACACCATTACACCACCACCACCAGCCTGCACAGTGGTAACAAGGCATGATGGATCCATGTTCTCATTCTGTTTACGCCAAATTCTGACTCTACCATTTGAATGTCTCAACAGAAATCGAGACTCATCAGACCAGGCAACATTTTTCCAGTCTTCAACTGTCCAATTTTGGTGAGCTCGTGCAAATTGTAGCCTCTTTTTCCTATTTGTAGTGGAGATGAGTGGTACCCGGTGGGGTCTTCTGCTGTTGTAGCCCATCTGCCTCAAGGTTGTGCGTGTTGTGGCTTCACAAATGCTTTGCTGCATACCTCGGTTGTAACGAGTGGTTATTTCAGTCAAAGTTGCTCTTCTATCAGCTTGAATCAGTCGGCCCATTCTCCTCTGACCTCTAGCATCAACAAGGCATTTTCGCCCACAGGACTGCCGCATACTGGATGTTTTTCCCTTTTCACACCATTCTTTGTAAACCCTAGAAATGGTTGTGCGTGAAAATCCCAGTAACTGAGCAGATTGTGAAATACTCAGACCGGCCCGTCTGGCACCAACAACCATGCCACGCTCAAAATTGCTTAAATCACCTTTCTTTCCCATTCTGACATTCAGTTTGGAGTTCAGGAGATTGTCTTGACCAGGACCACACCCCTAAATGCATTGAAGCAACTGCCATGTGATTGGTTGATTAGATAATTGCATTAATGAGAAATTGAACAGGTGTTCCTAATAATCCTTTAGGTGAGTGTATATCAACGCAATCTGATGGTGGTACTTCATACCTATTTTACAAGGTGGCTCATTGATGTGAATTCCTACAGTCTCATTCGTATGTTTTGTTATGATTTCACCTCGCCCTGTGACGTTAGGTTTGGGTGGACCTTTCTCGTTGCTTAGCCAAAAAATGCATTCGTTTTAGCTAAATTAGCCTTTGCTCCTGTGATTTTAGGGTTTGAGTGGGGTAAGGGGTAGATTATAGCCATTTTGTGAAACATGTACGACTTGCTTTGGTATAAGGTTATAAACATATAAATGTCTATACACACACGTGGCTTGTGTATCGAAAGTTGTGCTGAGTGCACGAAAAAAAGTTGTGCTGTGACACGAAAAAAAATCATGCTGAATGGCATGAAAAAAATGGGGAATTCATGTCCATGAACATGAATTCATGGATTCTACATTTCGTAACTATGTCACGAACTGCCTTGAGACTAGGTTGAAATATCATATAAAAATAAATGAGCTATAAATGGTCAGCAAGAAGTTTGTGAATTAAAAGTTGAAAATGACTACAATGTTTTATTGTGTTCGGTCTCTTTAAAAGCATCAGAAAAAAACATGTACAAACATGGCCCTACCAACCCTGCACAGAGGATGTTGTTACAGCGGCCTGTTATGAAAGTATTGCTGAAAGCCGTTTGCAGCAGTTAATAATAAACTGTGCCATGGGTTATTTCTTATAAGCAGCTCCCTGCCATCACTTCTCAATTCTGCTGCTATCTGCGTGAAAAGTCTTGTTAGAAAGTAAAGGGGGGGTGAATGTTCAAGGTAATGTTGCGTGTTGTATTACAGCGGTCAAATTAAGTCAATTAAATCACAAAATGAAGTGCAACAGACCCTTTCCTTTCCATGCAAGAGTCAGATATTGATTTTGCTTATTTATTGCATCATTTAGGTGTTGCTCTGTTCCAGAGGCTTGTCGGCTGTGAGCCATTGCACATGTGATAAAGAATGAGTGCAACAGAACTCTCCTCCTCCTGGAGTCTTCAAAGTTGCTATTTCAAAGGCCTGTTATAGACATAAAAAGAAAGAAAATAAAGAAGATGAGGAAGGCAGAATAAAACAGAAAAAGTAGGCAAATAGTTTCCAGCCAAGTGTTATGAAAGTCACCTCTCTCGCTCCTTCTGTCTCTCTACAATCTCATTTCCTCCCATTCTTTCTTGGTAATAGAGAAAAGTGCCTACCTCTTCTTCTTGCTGAGGCATCAGAAGCTAAAGGTTGCATATATCTATCACTGTCTGAGTGTCAGAGAGCTGACGAATGCCCTGGCGCTGCCTTTCAAAAGTCATTCATTTGGAATGCTTGCCCGCGCTGTGAGATTTAGTGAAAAGCACACACCGAGGAGATTACATGATGACGATCAGAATTTGTTTTATAATCCTAATCTCACTTTAATGGGCAGGATGGATTAAATTTAATCTTGTTCTTTTCAGGGAAGTTGTGTGAAAGCGATTCATGAGAGCACAGTTATATGTGAGGGCAACTGCTGGATCGTAGTCTGAACTGTACTTGCTCTTTCTGAACTGAGCTCTTGTAATCCAGATTATATTAATTCACATTAATCAGAGAATCTAATCTAGATTGCAACATTTGTATGGTGTTCTGCACTTGCGTTGTACTAAAAAAGTAAACAATAAATTCACACACACACGATTTTTTTCACAAACGGCTAAGGCATATTGAGTCTCTGATCGAGATGATACACGAAAGAATTCATGTCCAATACTGAACTAAATCTGTGGTTTTATCCATGATTAAACCTTCCTACCAGACAAACTCTTAGGCCGGTTTCACAGACACGGTTCATCTTAAGCCAGGCCTTAGTTGAATTAAGAAATGTATGTTGTTTTTATAAAAAATACCTTAGAATAATACATTACTGGTGCGCATCTTGAGACAAAACAATGGCACTAACATATTTTAAGATATTTCTGGGCAAGTTATATTTAGGTAAAACAGGTCAAACATTCATTTTAGTCTGGGACTAGCCTTAAACCTTGTCTGTGAAACCGGGCCTAAATGTTATATTTCTGAAATTATCCTTTTAAAGGTCCATGGGTTTCACTTTGCATTATGGGATGGTAGCATTTATGGATGAGCTGAGTAGCTAAGAACAACATCATTAACAAGATCAAATCTAAAAGTTGTGAAAACAATTTTAAGCACTTTTAAAATGAAACAATAAAATTTCTAAAAAAATATTAAATGTCCAACAAAATGTTTTTAGAATAGGAATTCACTTTGTTTAGCTAAAGTAAATAGCAAATCACAGATTGCAATGCTGTGATGTAAAGTTAATGTTATGCGCTACGTGAACCCATATGGTGTTAATGTTTTTGTTACTCGTTCCTGCCTCTAGTGTTTTTTAAATCATTTTAAAATTACAGCCATAACAACTTATAATTTAAAAACTTTATCCCAATTGCAAGCAGCATAGACAGCATACAGGTAATTTCATATATGTAGGCCTAAGCATATTTATCACATTACATGTATTAGGAAATGTGCTATTCAAAGTACAAAAAAATCTATGGACTTATCTTGAATAAATATAAATATTTTTAAATTAACAATGAAAATGGGTCCTCCAGACCTGAACACTGTGGGGGGATTCTTTTGAAAAAAACATACACGTAATAAAACTACATTCCTCAAACCATTTAACCCAACTTTGATGGATGGCCACACAACTGGTTGTTCAAAGAAGCAGGACACAATGCAGCAACATGTAGAAAAGGTTATATCTTCATACACAGATATCATTGCTAGAAAATGTTTTGGAACCTCTAGTTTTTTATCTCTCACGTCAAACTCCCTTTTTTACCCAAAATCACTTACTATTACTAACAGGAGTTCTTACCCCATGTCTTGTTCACTTTGTCCAGTGTGTAGACTAGTGGCAGACCAATCATAATAAATCACTTTCATTGTCACAAAACAACACACGTTCTGCCCCGACAGCTCCAGCCTGAAGCTCCCCTTCTTTACTCAACTGTTTTGAAATTAAAAAAGTATAATTATACTTTACAATTTCTCAACAAATTACCAACAAGAATAATGCTGAACCCTCAAGTCAAACCTCAGCTAAAGAGACTTCAGAGGCTGCCAGAAGATTACAACTGAAAGCTGAATGTGAGTAAGGTTTCAAACGACAACAAAATCTTCACAAAAATGATAAAGAGATGTGTTGGCCCTAAGAAAGAAAAATATGACAAACTAGATCTCTCTAATATCTCAACTCTTTATACAAATGAATGAAGACTCCTGGTTCTCAGATGTTTTTCCTTAGAAAAACACCCTGATAAACCTACATGTGTCTCTTCAATGTCTCTTCAACCTCAACAATGTCACAGATTTGCCTAGACATTAAACCTTCCTTACCAAATATTTCCAAGCTCAAATATCAACCTATTAAACTTCTTTTCTAACTTAAGTATGAGAAGTTTCTTAAGAAATCTTTGAGTAATGACATTTTCTCTTCCTCTTGGAGTGTGTGGAAGAGAACTCTACAAAAAACTCTACAAAAAAAAACCCAATATCATTTGAGAAACAATGTTACATGGTTGCTATACCCTCATTACCAAAATCCCTTTTTTTAGAAATCTACCTATAAACATGCCAAGACTCAGACCCCAGAACAGAATAACTAAATTGCTGCCAGGTTTTACCTAAAAATAAAGAAGACTCTTCGACACACCCATCGATCTTCTTCTGACGCCATCTGTCAATCACCCAGAGCCACAGGGGAACAGTATTTGGCATCCACACACTCAAATATCGGAGATAAAATCAGTTAAATGCCTTTGAGATGTGACATTAAGAATGTGAAGGATTAGAAAATGTATGAAAATTTGAAAAAAAATAACATTTCAAATGTGACCCCACAGAACAGGTTGTCTTTCTCAGGAAGGAACCTGCAGAGGGTTTCGTGTCAGGCTGTTCCTGTGGTGGATTTCTGAGAACACTGTGGTTTAGTTGGGCAAAAATAAATTCTGGTTTAGCATAAAATGCAAAGACAGCATTCAGCAGATGAACAGCGATAAGCATCAATGTGTCTGTACCTGTTACAAACCGGAAAACAACCATTAACCGAGGCCAACTGTCAGTGAAAGTGAGTGTAGTTTGTTTGAATGACACGCACCCTGCTCAGACTTGAGAAGGTTAATGGGGTGGAGCTGTCATAAAAAAGGGTTTTTACCTTCTCTGCTATCAAATAACTGACATCGAGGAGGTTAGCGTGACCACAGCAGGAAGAAAAAAGTTTGAGAGTGAACAATATGGCAGGGAGATATGAAGCAGACGCTCGGATGAGGTGGAATGACGGAAAGCTGACAGAAAGAAGCAAGGAAGAAAATTGAGACAAAGAAGTCAGACGGTGTCAATTTAGATTTGTCAACACCCAAGTCTTCAAAATATCCTATCATATACTTCCACAATTTTGGAAGAAATTGTGGCCTTGACTATCCACACATATCTCTAAAAGTTAATATCAGTATAGTTGTAAAACTCAGTGTTAAAGGTATAGTTCACCCAAACATTTAAGTTATTTCATCTTTTACTCACCCTCATGTCATTCCAAAACTGTTTGTCTATCTTCCTGCAGACCACAAAAGAAGATATTTTGAAGAACGTAGTTAACCAAACCGCATTGACCCCCATTGACTTCCACTCAAAGTTTCTCAAAATATCTTCTTTTGTGTTCCACACAAGAAAGTAAATCATGCAGTTTTTAAACAATGTACAGAAATTTTAGAAATACATTTGCTCTCTAAAAAGGGGGTGTTTAAAGTAATTGAAATAAAAGTACAAAAAACACTTGGACTTGTTTTGTCACTGAATTCTAAACTCTTACAGTTGATGAACTCTGAATGAAAATAAATGAATCTTCAGTTGAGTCCCACACTTTCAAATGCGCACCCGACACAGAGACAAGCCCACGCATTCTCCTTCAATTATACGCACTGATATCACCCTTCAGACAGGAGGATGTTGGGTTATTAGTCATAAAAGTGAATGTAAAAATCGTTGGCTGAAATCTGACATGTTTTGGACTCAAATACATGAGCACACGACGTCGATTTTCGGCCCACATTCAAAAATACAGAGGAATCTTGTGTGAAAGAATCAGTGTCGAATGAACCCAGAGGTAAACAGGACTACAGCAATGCAGTAACCTTGACTTACATTTCCCTGTTACATTATACACAACCTCCCTCCTGGACATGTGTAGCTTACACTATGTAAACCAACACACTTTCCCTGCACTACCACACCATCAATTATTCATAAATGTAAATGCACTCAAATACATTATGAAGCACTTTAGAAAAAGTTGCAGTGGATCATGCTTTCATCCTAGTTTTACTGTATACTCCGGTCATCTTATTACACGCTTTGTCTTGTAATCTCACACAAAGTCAGACTTACAATAATAAAATCCATTTATAATTCTGTCCTTGCCTTCTGTCCCTATGTGGTTTGCTGGGTATATGTGAACAGAAGTGAATATATTTTGCCATCACAATGTGGTACGATGTCCTCAGGGTCTTATGCTCCAGATTCAAGCTCTAAAAGTTGATAGCTTGATTTGTTGGAGTAGATACTTTAGATACACACTATCTATATACTTCATATAATAAAGGATATACACTAATGGCTCATTTCCACCGAGCGGTCCAGTACACATTAAGCAATTATTTGCGTTTTCATTGTCAGAAGTTGTGAATGAGTACAGTACTGAGCATAAGAGGCTGTGTGCACAAGATCGTTTTCAACTAAAAACGTAAAACTTTTTATGCGTTTTGGCAGTTCATTTTCACGACAACAGCGTTTGGGGGACAGAAAACATAAACTTTTGAAAAGTTTTAGTTTCTGTGTAAACCGCAAAGCTGGAACTTTCTGAAAACGCTGAACACACACATACATATTACGTGTTCAGTCTGCAGGCATGCGCGAGTATTCCCCAAAAAATAATGGCGGCATCCAGTACTGAGTGTTTGTGCTAGACATACTTATTAATTAAAGTAGATTTACTGCACCACCAACACCAATGGATACATATTAACCAAACACACACTCACACTGACAAAGGGTATTGAATGCAATTTTAGCTTAAAACACGTATGTGCACATAGTGTTTCTTTACAAATTGACATCGCCATCCAGTGTTGGGTAAGTTACTCTGAAAAAGTAATTAGTTAGTAGTTACTAATTACATATTCAATAGTGTAATTAGATTACTGTACAAATTACTCTCTCCAAAAAGTATTTAGTTACTTATTACTAATTACTTTCTATATCCTACATTAACCTTGATTAGTTAAGTGATTGAAGGATAGACATGAAACGGCTTATTTAATTCATTCAAATAAATAATATTAATCTACATAAAGTGGTATTATTAACTGACCAAAGTATTACAAATGTGAGAATTATACATTAAAGCAAGGATTTTAAAGTTAGACTTTGAATTTTTATGTCAATTCCACTATTGCACACACATATTACACAAAGTATTTAGTTTAATTACATCAGAAGTAACTGTAATTAAATTACAGAAAAAAGAAGAGTAATCCCTTACTTTACTTTTTCAAGGGGAAAGTAATTAAATTACAGTAACTAATTACTTAGTAACTAGTTACACCCAACACTGTCGCCATCCAATGGCCCGGCATGCACAATACAGTGTTTTTACTTATTTTTGCAGATCCATGTAAACGCAGATCGCTTTGACAACAGTGTTGTGTGTATGTGAAACTTTTATAAAACGCAAAGGAAAAACGTAAGTTTCTACTCCATCGTTATCATATAGACATGCTCAAAGTAAGTAATAGTGAAGAACACTACAGTACAGATTAGGCCTGTCAAACGATTAATCGGGTTAATCGCATCCAGAATCAAAGCTTGTGTTTACATAATATATGTCTGTGTACTGTGCATATTAATTTTGTATTTATAAACACATACACATACATGTATGCATATTTAGGAAATATTTACATGTATTTATTCAATAATTTAAATTATAAATAAATGTTTATATTTTTCTTAAATAAATGCATGTTTTGTGTTTATAAATACAAAATTAATATGCACGTACACAGACATACATTATGTTCACACAAACTTTTATTCTGGATGCGATTAATCACGATTAATCGTTTGACAGCCCTAGTACAGAGCAGAGTAGAAGAGACAACAGAGCAGAGTGGAATAAAGTATAGAGCACAGTAGAGTACAGTGCAGTAGAGTATAGTACTGAGCAGAGCAGAATAGAGTATGGAGCAGAGTTGAGTAAAATAGAGTCGAGTCGAGTCGAATCGAATAGAATCTAATAGAATAGAATAGAACAAAGTTCAGTGCACTACAGTACAAAACAGAGCAGTGCAGAGTACAATAGAGTACGGAGCAGAGTTGAATAGAGAATAGACTACAGAGTAGAGTAGAGTAGAGTACACTACAGTACTGAGCAGAATATAGAGAGGAGTAAAATAGAGCAGAGCAGAGAGATCAAAAAGTATAGAACAGAGTGTAGTAGAGTACACTAAAGAGCAGAGCAGGGTAGAATAGAGTACAGAGCATATTTGAGTATAAATTAGAGTATAGAGCAGACTATACTATAGTACAGAGCAAAGCCAAGCCAAGCCAAGCAGAGTGGATTAGAGCATAGAGGAGAGTCGAAAAAAAGTATAGAGCAGAAACAATAGAGGGTAGAGCAGAGAACAGAAGAGAAGAATCTTGAGCAGAGTGGAGTATAGAGCAAAACAAAGTAGAGTATACAGAAGGTTAAAGAAGAGTGTAGAATCAAAAGAGAAATGAAGAGGAAAAAAAGAGAACACGATTCAGGGATAAAAGTGAGAGACAATGAGATAAACTAGAAGAAGAGACCATTTGAGATGGGAAGGGGCGAGTAGAGATCAGTGTGTATCTCCAGAAGTAACACACTCTCTCCCCCTTCTTTTACTCTCCTGCTGCTGCTTTGTATTTCAACAAGCCCTGAATGAGAGAGGGATATTCCCCACACACAGGCGGTCAGGAGCCCTACGGATCCACCACGCTCCCTCTCACCGCCCTTTATGAAAGACAGACAGCGCTGTGCAAATTTCACTGACCTCTATTTCTGACCCCCGATGGCCCGCCCCTCCTCACCTCCTTTCTCCCGCTTCTCTCTGCCCTCTCTTTCAGAACTGCTCTTTTTGTGCTCGTGTCATGTAGCTGAAAGAGGAAGTCGCCATCCGTCAGACCACCCTCACGCTCAGACACCCGCTGGGTCACCATGGAGACCCTCCCCGGCCCCCAGAGAGAGGCAGGAATGAACGGCCGTCGCTGGCCGGAGCACAATGCAAATGAATGAGGGATGTACGAGGGTGGACCGAGAGGAGCGGGAGCATGTTAAAAGTGGGCGTTTGGTGTAACTGACGGCAGAGTGGCTGTGTCCTCATTTTGTTGAAACTTCTTTAAGGTCTTCTGGAGAAGCCTGGAGAGAGAGAAAATAAAAGCAGACGTATAATAATGAATAATACACGGCTGGCGTTTTGAAAAATGACTAAGGCTTGCATTCAGACAGACTGTAAGCGGCGTGCAAATCTCTACGTCTAGTGAATATGAGCCAAACTAATAGATCACACTGAAAGTTCAGCAACGGCATCTACAATATATACAGTCACATTGCACACGAACACATGCTGTTCTTAGTCCTATATATCCCTGAGGACATTTGTAATGAATAATTATACAGCCAGTGCACTTTTTAATGCTTATTCTCACTTTTAAGCATTAAAAGTATTGATGGCTTGTTTGGTCACACACACATGGTCCTCTATGGAGCCTGCAGGCACGTAACTGCAATCGCTGGGGTTCTTTTAATTAATAAATATTAATTGGGCCTGTTATCCTGAGGTGGCAAACACAGCAGGCGAAGATTATTTATCCCACAGCTTGTTTGTTTTCTGCTCATTTATTATTTATATATTCATGGTGTTGATTTATTTGAAATGTCACTACTGTGCCAGACCTCTTGAATAGCGAGAGAGAAAGAGCCTAATCACCATTTACAGTGAGTCATTCAACAAGTTTTTCAATACTCAGCTTCTGAAGAATTGGGGATTTCAACAATACTTCTGACATAGAAATTCTTAATATTTTTGTGTAATCCAAATTGTGCTCATTTTGTCCATCTGTGCAGGCAAAGTGAATGTTAAGTTGTAGAGGGTGCAGAAGACTATCAGACATAGCCCTGTTTTTTTACTGAGTTACAGAAATTGCCAATTCACAGAGCAAATTTACAAGACAAGTGTAAAATAAAAAAAACATGTTATTTTACGTGACAACAAAAGGTTATTTCCAGCATTTTTCTGGCACCTTAGCTGCCGGAAAATTACCATTTTTAAGGAATGGGATGCTCTGATCAATCGTCTGCCGATATCGGCCGATAATCACATTCTATGACTCGATAAGTACTCACTAAATGTTGACTCACATTGAAATGTTTCTATTTATTTTTGTCCTTAGTCACATTTTGGACAATGTTTATTTACACACTTTACAGATTGCAATTGTGTTTTGACATTGTCATGTTTCATTAAGTATCATAACATGAATAGTGTTTTGAAAAGCCTTGCTTTTAAAAGCATATCAAAATTCTTATTGAGAACAAATAATGGATATTTGTTGTGCCTATTTGTTTCATTCTCCATTAAAACAATAATACACATAATGTCTGTACATAATATAACTAAGGTAACTTCATCTGAAAAAAGGTGACAGTGGCGTCATCAGAGAGCTTATGTGAGTTATATAAAGCTTGAAGGATTGGGATCGATGTTGGCCAGTTATGATGATGAGAAATCGGTGGCTGTATCGGCTACAAAAATTCTAATTTGAGCATCCTTAAAAAAATAAGGTTCAATGAATGGTGTTCAATCTATCACGAAAGTCAGAATTTTCCCATTATTACACCAAGAAAAGTAAAAAAGCTAATTCATTTATGAACACAAAAACACAGCATTTAAGTCCTATTTTATTTTCTATTTTTTATTTTCTATTGTGCACTAGAATGTGCCAACTGAACTCATTTTTAAACACCCAACAGTGATGGTGCAATTTAACAGTGAGCATGTGTTGATTCCTGTGAGTTTTAAACAGAACAGCTTCACTCTTACAGACAGGACCACACGCATGCATTATGCAGATACAAAACTCAAAAGCATAAAATTGCCACTTGTCTGATCAAGGGTTTTAAAACGCCATGAATAAAACACCCCGCTTCTTAAACCGTGAAGGTGGATTTTATACACGGATGGGATCGCTAATGGTCTGAGTGACTTTTCAAAGTGGTTTTAATGATAGATGGGAGCTGTAACTGATGGACTTGATGATGCAATGTGCCACAAAAACCAGCAGGCAACTCGGCTTGGCAATGGAAAGCCGTCGCTACTGTCACCCAAATACGTCACCGCCAGACATGCAGGATATGGCGCCCACTCTTCGCTAAATACACATTATTGGCAGGTTTGGTTGACCATAATCACATGCCCTCCCATACACAAGCACACAGAATATACAAACACATTAGGTATGATGAGTGAGGCCACCATTATGGTATCCACAATCCTTCCTCTCCACACATTATCCGAGCATTGAAATGACCAACTTTTTTGCATATTTTCGCTATGCTGCTCAACAGTTGCACATTAAATGGATGGTAGGTGGAATGACACATTTGAACAAAAAAGAAATGTGAGTGCAAGAGAGATTGTTGAAAGCATGATGAAATAAGTGGGCAAAGTTTTATCAGATGCTGAAAATACAGTACAGTAAGAAAGTGAGAAAAGCAGTTTGACAGCAGCTAACTGAAGACTCAAGATTTTTGCCAGTAACACAAATAAACATTAAACATGAATGTTTGATTAAGGATGAAAAATGTAATCTGCTGGAGATGAAAAAGCAGACATAAACTCCAGCTTTTGCACAAAAAAGTATGCCGTGGTAACACGTACCGAGTAAACGTAATACCATGGTACTGGATGATACCATATTTATTTTTAAGGATATTTACATATAAAATAATAATCAAGTGTATGAGAAATATGTTAAAACATTATCACAATAATTGAATATATTTACAGTTTATATTTAAGGTAATAATTATCTTGAATGTGCACTTTACTTACGCATAAATATAATACAAATGTACAAACACATTTGATTTTTATGGATCAATAAATACATTTTCTGTAAGAAATGCATTTCAAAATGACAAACGCTTCAAAAACACTGATACAACTAATCATAAAAACAACATAACAATAGTACCATGTCAAAAAAAATTTGTTGCCATTTTGGCAAACATTTAGTTTGTTTATTGACAATTTATTTTTCTTCTCAAATATGAACACTTTATTATTTTTTGTTCTTATTTTGTAGAGCTTGAATAGCACACATGCCCATTTATTGTCATAGCAATTTCTTATTTTTTTCAAAGCTTTGCTTTTAAAACTTTATAAAGAAAGTGTCATGGCTCTGCTTCATTTAGTCATGTTTTTCTTGGTCCTGTAGCAGAGTCATGACAAAGCCTTTGGTTATGTGTGGAGAGAAACATATTATTGTCCTTTTGACAATAATATACGTTCTCTCCAGTGTCTAGTCTCTGTTCCCGCCATCTCGTTTCCTCGTTAACTTTCCCTGAGTGTTTTATTACCCACACCTGCCCTGTGTCGTTATCCCTCGTTTGTCTTGCCTTTAAATACCCTCTTGTTTCTTTGTCTTGTGTTCGTGGATTACATTGTTTGTACCGTGTACCCTGTAATTGTGTAAGTGAAGTCTCCGTGTCTACCCGTGTTTCCCGTTCCTTGCCTTGTCCGTGGATTGTTCGTGTTGTGAGTTACCCTGCCCCTGCCTTTGTTACCCTACTGTGTTTTTTTGTAAGACGTTGTGTCGTGCTTTTTAGTTAGATTATTTGCTGTTCTTGTTTTATGTTTTGCCCCCACGTGGGAAGTCTTTGTTTTCTTTATATCTCTTAGTTTCGTTTTCCCCATTGAGGGTGTTTGTTTTGTGTTTTATTAGTTATTAAAGTCTTGTTGAGTTAACCCCTTCACTGCCTGCCTGCATTTGGGTTCTTCCTGCCACAGTACGTGACAGAAAGCAATTGCTCTGCTTTGTATTGTGTGGCGTATTTTTATTCATATCTGAAATGGTTGCTCTGTCTGTCCTTTCCAAAGCCTACCCCCCCCCCCGCATGCCTCACTTTTCCCTTTTATTCTCTTAAACTTGGACAGATGTGATAAAAAGTGAAGCCTCTGAGACAGCAGCAGGGTTATGCAGCATTGCCTCATAACAGCTGAAAAGTTCTTTTAAACACTTCTTTCATCGTCTGCACGCTGGAATAATGAAATCTGTATTGTGTTTAACTCCTGCTGCTCGAGTTTAAAGGTTAGGATGCGGTCGAAGAAAGCAGCTCCGTTTATTTCCAACCTCAACACAGAGTTCTCAGAGATTGGCACCTCTGTTGCACCAGACTAATTAGAGAATATGGAAGTTGAGGGCCTGTAAAATTTTAATTGGAATTTGTGTCATGTTGAAGGCTTTGCTCGAAATAGAATCGTAAATGGTTTTGTAAACCGATGAATAAACAATGAAGAATCGAACTGTCTGTGACACCCCGGAGATGGCACATCAAACCCTGGAACCCATCACAGGAGCTCATAAATTGTCTAAAAATAGCAAAACCAAATGACAATTGGTCTAAAGATATTGTGTTTGACAGCACTATAAGGTGAGATGAAATAGACATGTAAACTGAGAATTCGAGAAAGCCAGACAGCTGTTGATAGAAACATGTCGATTGACATAACGATTTTTTTTATTGCCTCGGGGAAACAAGGCGGTGCATTTAATTACAACCGCCTCCGAAAGACTGATTGTTTTTCTGTACCTACACAAACGCTCCATCTCCCTCCACCGAAGCACGGCCAGAGCAAACCTACAAGCAAAAACGTCTCTCTCGAAGTCTCAAGCCCAAAGGAGGAATTTATTGATTTTGTGAAAATAAATGAGCGTCCTTTTAATGCTTAAAAAGTGTTTGGTATTGTACTGCTTTCAACAAAACTTATGCACATTTGGTTTGTCTGCTTGCTGTTGTAAACTGAGAATGTATTGTGTGAGCACCATTATAGCGCCATCCCATGTGTGCAATATATATTCATGGAGCACCAGAGCTCCCTAAACGATTGAAACTGAGATAAAAAAAAATTATGCAGCCTCAGCAAGGACGAGAGGTGGGGGGCTATTGTTTAAAGAGTCGATCGGCTGTGTTCTTTCTCGCAACTCTGCATTAAAATATATATAGGGTATAGATGCTTGGTGTAATCTAGATGTAATCCAGTGCAAGAACTTTGAGTTAGATAACTTTTACACAACATATGGATAGAAAGACCATAAAAATGCTCCTATCTGTGCAAAACTTACTGATATCATGCTGGAGAATGCCAGGGCATTACAACATAGCAAAATCGCCAGTGTTAAAAAGGTCAAATTAACACTCACAGTGTATATATAATCCACATTTTGAGAATGTGGATTATATATACACTGTGAGTGTTAATTTGACCTTTTTAACACTGGCGAGTTTTCTGTTGCTATGGGCTTACTAAGTTGTTCTAGCATGGTTGCTAGGGTGTTGCTAGGTGATTCCAAAGAGCCAAGTCTGGATCTCTAGATCTAGTAATGGTTACAGCCAATCCAGCATTAGGCAATTTCAGTGTTGGATGTCACATTTTCAGTCAAAACTTGAAATATAAATTCTCAGAGAATGTATTTGTTATCAATATATTAAATCATCTGTTTATATTTTACCAAACCTCTGATGACAGACTCCAGACATATGAAAAATATCAGTCTATGCATGAGTTTTCTATTTTACAAGAGGAAAAATGTATGTGTTATGGATGTGACCAAAAAGGACGCACATTTTTGAGAGACAACATGCTTTATAAGATTTCTGTCAATTTAAATAAACAAACCAGAAGCAATAATACCAGACATATTGAGAAGGGATGGCTATTTTATAGCTAACTATTTTATAAAATAGTTAGGCCTATTTTATTTTAATTTTCATGTGCCCATTTATGAGGCATATGGACTGTTATGGATGTGACAATTCACTTACCTCACTAAGGAAAACTATGCTTTAAAAACTTGACATGGGGATTTAAACCACCAAATATTGCCACCAAACATTGAAATCTGACCTATCGGTATGGTGATACTTTGATTAAAACCTGTTGAAAAGCATGGCTATGTGCTGGAGATATCTGAAGTAGACTTGAAGACCAAGGCACCAAAACATAACCAGAATTGTGATGAGAACCTCACTCTGTAAACTTTTAAAGATACACCTACAATCCACCCAGACTAAATGTCACGCATGGGTTGGTCGCCTCAAGCATTTTGCGACATAAAGAACGTTTTGTGTCTTGAAACAGGCCACAGTGACTTGCAGCAGACAGTTCAGACAGCCAGTCGCACAAAGACATCTTTCTTTGTCAATAGTCTCTTATAAGTGAGAGGCTTTAAATAAGGGGCCTGTTAGGAGACAGACGAGAGGGATTTTAAAACGGGAGCTTTTGTTGCTTTCCGATATGATCAAAATTGCAGAGGAAAATTGTGGTGGGTTAAGGAGCTCAATTCATGAACACTGCACGAACACACACAATAGCATGATAACATATTTCATATTTTGTTCAGTATGAAAGACCACATAGCAACAGTGCACACATACCACATCAACCTAAAGGGTTGGATGATGTGTATGTGTTGACTTGACCTATTAGCAGACTGTTTGACTTTGTCTAGGATGTCTGAGCGCTGAGGCAGTCTGGACTTGAGATAGACTAAATGTAGGAGTTAGGTTGGGAAGATGATTTATCTGTATCCGACATATAGAGCAGACACACACAAACAGACATGCATTTGAGCTAAATACCCTTTATAAACCAGGTCTGAAGCAGGGTTATTATTGTACTATTACAATATTGAAATAAAATAAAATATAGGCCTAAATTTAATTTGTAAAAATAATAACGAAAGATTTCCTTAGACGCAAACTGAAATAAGTTGAGGCACTGTAATAATTAACAAAATAACTAAAGCTAAAATGAATAAAAATATTAAACCCAAATAATAATAATAATAATAATAATAATAATAATGGCAAACAAATACATAATAATAATATATAAAAAGCACACAACAGAAACTGAAAATTAAACTAAACATTTCAATTAAACATTTTTTTGAAACAGTAGCTTGCCAGTTTTTGAGCAACAATAACTTTGCTCAATTATTGCACATTATTAAGCTATTTGTACAGAAGCAAATTATTAGCTAATTCTTTTATTAACTATTTCTTTACTGTAATATATAATGTAAATAGCATTTACTTCTTTATTTACTATAAAGGGGCAATATTGGTTTAGCCATTTAATTATTTAGCCAGATAGTGTGATACATTTATTAATTTGACAATAAAAACATCAAAATCAAAGACTTATTTTGCCGTAGACATCTGCATAGTAAAGAATAGAGCCTTGAACAAATCTGTTAAATCGTTATTTGCAAAATGCCGAGTATGTTTAAGATATGACACTGGGTATATGACTAGGAAAGGTTTGGCATGTGTCACAGTGAAAGTATTTCAGAAAGAACAAAGAAAAGAACAGATGAACAGATGAGTGATGAAGCATACGCCCCATTCAGAGGAAGAGAGGTGGATAAACAGCCCAGAGGAAGTGACTACTGGCTCAATATGAAAGCAAGTCTAGACTGCACCATCTTCACTGGCTTACACCCACATCACTTCCTGTACAAGTCTCCATCACTTAATACCACCCTGTCTCCTCATCACACCACTGAGGACAAAAAGATGTGTAGGAGATGATGCAGATGAGCGGAGAAAAGCCATTGTTTGTAATGGATGGAGATTTGACAGCCTGGAGAAGATAAAGAACAGAGGGACAGTGGAGACTCTCAAGAGAGGAAACAGAAACAAATAAAAGAGACGTGAACGGTCTCATATGTCTGTTCATAGTGCCACACTGTTCTCTGGTCAGTTCTGCTATACCTAGCTCAAGCTGATAAAGATCTGTGAGTGGAGGGGGACAGCTGACTTTAAATCAGCGCCTCCTGAGGAACTCGATCAATGCGGACATGACAGTGTTAAGCTACCGGGGTTCAGGTTAGGTCAACGGCACTGCTGTTTCTGAAGCAGTCAAGCTCATGAGGGTTCAGCGGGTTTATTCATTCATAAGCGCTAGTGTAGCGGGCACACTTGAGACCCCGGTTTGGCTAAAAAGGCTCTTGAGGTCTCTCCCGACAGAGAGGAAGTGGACTAGGCAGGAAGGGTTTTATTTGTCAAGTGCTCTTCAAGATTATTGTGGTCCTCACGCCATGCAGGTGCATTGTAGGTAGTCAAAAAGGAGGTGATGCAAATGGTGAGGAAAGTGAGAGAAAGGAGTGGAAGGGTTGATTTATTTTGAATCGGTTTCACTTTCAGCCTGGAGGTTTCAGCTGGAACTTCTTTGAAAAACAAGTTGTGGTTAAAATATGGCAGTCTCCCTTTTAATAAATAACTGGACAAAATAAATGGTAGCACTGCAAAACCATTAATAAGATGCCCATCAGACTGTAAACAAAACACAAGGACTGATGCTGATATACCTCAGAGAATATATGAGTCAAAATCTGCTAAGGGGTAATTAAATGTAATAAATTGTGTACAAATGCATCATCCTTTATTGGAAAATGAAACAACATTTGATCAAACTTTGACAATTACCTTAATCATTGAAACAACTGAGAAGATAGGAGATAGAGATATTAATGTCATAATGTTTAAATGATTGAATTAATTGTATTTAGTTCTTATTCTGTCAAGTGAATGATGCCCATGAGTGTGATATCTGTTGATGTTCTAATATTCCTATTCAAAGTTTTTGAAGGATGTGATAACATGCATAAGGTGTGAACTGTGATTGATTTTTGAGTAATAATAAAATTTGCTGTAAACATTTAAACGTTTTTTTGCATAGGTCATCATACATACTTTACAGAATGTACAGAAGCTTTCAAGCTTTGTGAAAATTACATGTATATGGACATGTTTGGGTTGTCAAAAATGTGACAAATTCGTTTTCGACATAAATCAAGTTAATTTCTTACCAGGAAAGGAGTGGTTTTTCACAGCACAAAGTTGCTTTCATTGCCTCTAATACCAAAAAAACTTGTTTAAACCCATAAAAATTTAGATCCATTAAATAACATTGAAAAATTACTCTATAAAACATAGCTGTCCCGTTATAACCCCTTAGCAGATTTTGACTCATAAGCTAACATCACCATAAAATCATCAAAATGGTCACACCCTAAATAATCAATGTGAATGAATAAACAGTACAATAAGGTCAAATTTGTGACCCCATTTTTTATTAAAACGGTGCATGACAGTGCTGGGAGGTGTGAAACAGCCTGAATGGTTTTGAGGGAGATTCCTCCTTCCTTTTCTTTTACCACTAGGCCAAAAAGAAATGATACTGACACTATGACTTGGGGAAAAAAGATGTTCAAATCATGTCATCCGTCAGAGAATACAAAACTTTAGCTCCGGCAATAAAATCTCCAAATTCTTCTCTTTGAAAGTTGGTTGGCCCAGAATGACATGCACTAACCGGACTTTAACATTCAGAAACCTTAAGACAGATGGAGACTAGAATGCAGAACTGTACCCACTTCTCTACGAGACCACCTTTTTGTCACGGTTTATTTACAGACAAAGCTAATGGAAGAGCCTTGCTGTAGCAAAATAGGTCATGTCACGATGTTTCTCTTCTCGACACACAGCAGCGCCGAGCTAAAGATAAATCCATTAGGGTGAGAGATGGAGAGAAAGAAACCGATTGAAAAACATGGCGGACGACGAATCTAAAGAGCAAAACAAGCAAGCGATGAGGACAGAGAAACATTTCCTGCCACTTAAATCTGCTCTTCTTTTCTCCTCCATGTCTTTTCGAATCTTAAAACCAGCAGAACAGAGAGAAGAGAAGGGGGCATTCATCTCCAGACCTCAAGTTTCTCTCGCCCACGGTGTTTGCTCCAGGACGCTTTTGTGCTGAATTATCCTTTAGCCCTGACTGGCGGCTCTTACACAAACCTGACTCCCATGCCCAATGGCTGGGAATTGTAGTCCGATGAGCAAAGGCTGATGGGGGTCGTGAGCCAAAACATGCTTTCCCACCGTGCTGAAAAGAAGCGCTTGACAGTTCGGGTGGCTCGGTCGCCACGGCGACCAATGAAGACAAGGTCATTCACTTTGACCTCCACCCTCCCCCCCGGTGGGTGGTTAGATCACTCAGCTGTTGACTAATTAATGAGCGTGTTTGTAGTCATGCTAGTTAGGCAGGCTTTGACGGGAGCTTGTTCTCTTTGTGAAAGGCCTCGCTCTCGATTTATTGGCAAGCCTTTTGAGATTCACGGGTTCAGATGGCCTTCAGTGGGCACGTGAAAAGACCAATGCATATGCAGTGTAAACAGGATCTTCTCAAAGGGAAATATCTGTGTGATGTGTTTATAATATGATGTTAGCTCAGTGTAGAGAAAGAACAGACGCAGAATCGCTAACAGGTCAAGTCTGGCAGATGGTAGACGACCAATCGGAACAGTGGTTCCCCCAGTAGACATTTTGGACATCTTTCTTTTTGGACATCTGACACGGTCATTTCAGGCCTTAGAGTAATGATGAGTTTCAGTCTGGTGTCCTATTTTAAACTCAGTCCTGGAGGACCCACACTGCACATTTTGAATACCTACATCCAAAATGGCATACTGTGACAGTAGATACCGAATTAGATGAAGTACCATCTGTTAAAACAGAAATTAACTTTTTGGGTGAACTGTTCCTTTAAGCCCTGTCCGGGAAACCGCTCCATAATGTGTTAAAAAACACACCAAAAAAGTGTTAAAATTGATAAGAGTTATTATTATCATCCTTTTTGAGAGTGTTTCTGAGTCCACTCTTTGTCTATCTTACCAACTATTTTCTAGGTAATAGGCATGGAAGCACAGCTCATGAGACTGGCCAAGATTATGTCTCAATAGCATATGCCTGACAGCAATTTTATCACAACTATGATTCATTTACCTCAAATCATGTTAAAAAACAGCATCTTTCTGCTTTTTTATGGAAAAAATATCCCCTAACAAAAATGCTACTTGCTTTTATAACCAAAAGACAAGACTTTAATTCAGCTAACACACTGAGCACTGCATTTGCAACATTCATCTTCTATGAGCAGCCTATCTGACCACCTAAAAACATGCAAAATCAGCTCTCAACACAAACTGGTTTCAGCTAGATTTTCCAGCAGGAGAATTTATTTCCAGCAGTTGCCATTTAAAATGACACGGTCACACATATATTAACACACAAGCACTATACAGAGTGTTATAGTCTGCTTCGTTCATTCTTTCCAGACCTTTAATAATACACTCATCCTGACTGGAAAGTTTTGTCTGATGACATTGAGAAATCTTAGAGTCATAGACATGCACACACACACACACACACGCGCTCAACTTGGCTTTTTAGTGCTATAATTTCTGATAAGACACATCTGTCACGCCAACAGATCCATGAGTCAGATTCTATAATCACGGCTTTTACTGGAATACCAGAATGAACTGCCAGACAACCATCATCATCAGAAAAACTGTGCGTGTGTGTATGTGTGTGTGTGTGCGTGTGTGTTACAAATATCATGACATCAGCTGCTATCACAGTACATCTCTCCATGCACGCTCTCAACTTCTGTTCACCAACCAGATGGGGTCAAAAGGTCCTGATAAATCACCCACATATAAAAACGAGTCTTAAAACCCTTTCATAAATCCACTTCATCCCTAAAGAGTGTCAGTCACGCCACCTCCATACTGGATGAAAACAGTTTAAAAGACCTTTGTAAATCCACACGCAGTAGCCCATACCAAGAAACGTATTCTCCTCACGCATTACAAGAGAATTCACAGATTTGCACAAACAAGTACAAAAGTGTATGACTGACACAAATTCCAAGAATTATTTTGATGCTGCTGCATTATTTAGCCATTACCCATAATGCACTTGTACAGATAACTCTCTACTCAAGTACACACTTGAAATAGCTCTGACTGTTCACACTGATTAAAAATACATTCGCTTGCCACTTTGTTTGCAACTTCTTGGTTCCTGATTAACAATCTACATCTGATACGTATCAGCTCATCCATCATTCGTTCCCAGAAGCAAATTAAAATTGTGTTTCATAATGAATTACGTGTGTTGTTTATATACAGCGGGCTTCTGTTTTGTCAGACAGAGCTGTAATGAGTACCAGGTGCTAACCAAAGCCCTTTACTGTTAATGTCACAACCTTTACAATAAATTTTACAGAGAGAGTTTATTTATAGCACACACGCTGTTCTTCATCATAAAGCATGCTCATCATCTTATAAACAGTCTCAAAACCAGGTTATTCTAATACAGAAGCCTCATCTAAAACATAAACATGTCATTGTGATTAATCTGATTTTAGTTCTTGTGCAAGAAAATGTTTTAATAATGATCATGTTGATACATAATCATACACAGTTTTATACGAAAACATTTCAAGTTTGTCAATACTTAAGACTCACTGATAGACCTATATTGGTACATTGGTACAAGGTTTGAGAAACACTGTACTCACTCACTCACTCACTCACACAGACACACACAAATCTTTCCCACTCTTAAAACTGGATAAGAAGTTGGCTCAAGGTCTCCTGAAAGTTGTATATCATCTGTGTTTACACGGCTCAACCCCAAACTTGTTCCTGCGGTTTGAGCTTTTCTTTAAGCACGTCTGGCTCTGGTTTGTGAGCGTATTTTAATATGGAAATTATGATCAAGGGGATGTAGTTCCCGTCAAAAGCACTCACAGCTGTAGCTGCTGTGATCTTAACGTAGTTTTGGGTAAAAAAATTAAATGGTGTCAAAGGCTGATCACAAGGAAAAGGCACGTTGGCATTAGATCTTTTTGGCATAGGATCTTTCTCTATCTTTCTCGCTTCTCTTTTAAGCATCTAAACACTTTTTACTGATACTATAACTAAACAGAATTGCATTATAAATTTCTTTGTTCTGTTGAACACAAAAGAAGATATTTTGAAGAATGTAGGAAAACAAACAGTTCTGGGGCACTTTTGACTAACATTGTAATTTTTCCTACTATGGTAGTCAATGGTGGCCAAGAAATGATTGGATACAAGCATTCTTCAAAACATCTTACTCTGTGTTCATCAGAACAAAGAAATGTATATAGATTTGGAACGACTTGAGAGTGAGTAAATGATGACAGAATTTGTATTTTAAGGTGAACTGTTCCTTTAAGTTCAAATACTGTTTTGGGTGTATGCACATTATAAGCCTTTTCATTTACTGCTATTTAACACAAAGCTCCATTACAATAAGACAGACTAGTGGGTGTCAGAAAGAAAACATTTGCTTTTATCTAGTTTGTATAGTCTAGTTTAGTGACATTTAATGGTCATGGGTAATTGACTACCACTGTACATGTTGTCTGTGACATTTTAAAGCCTTCGGCTAAAAAGTAATGGTATCTGTCTCACATCTGCTAGAAAGTCCTGATCTCCTTGTATTTACACTGTAGAGCATACTTTTAAAGGGATAGTTCACCCAAACATAAAAATGCTGTCATCATATATCAAAACTTGTATATGCCTCTTTCTTCTGTGGAACGCCAAAGAATATATTTTGAGAAATGTCTCAGTGGCTTTGTGTTCAAACAATTTAGGTCAATAAGGGTCAATGCTGATTGGTAACCAACATTCTTCAAAATATCTTATTTTGTGTTCTGCAGGAGAAAGTTTTAGGAAGTTTGTTCTTCCGGAAATCATCCTTAAATTAGTTTCTGCGTAAATGAAAATTGCATCACAGATACTTGACGATGGATGACCACAAGAATGAACACATAATCACTGCGTAGTGTAAACACTGCAATGCTAATAGGTTAGAAAATCTATCTATAACAGCACGGAGAGAGAGAGCGAGAGCGAGAGAGAGAGAGAGAGAGGAGAGAGAGAGAGAGAGAGAGAGAGAGAGAGAGAGAGAGAGAGAGAGATATTAAGGCAAAGTGAGAGAGGAAGAGAGGAAATTGGGCACCTTGTGCATTCATATTCCTTTATCTCCATGGAGACTGATCACAAAGCTTGAAATACACCACCTGTGGCCTCAGATGTGTAAACGCTTGGGCTCTCAGATGTTTCCATGTTTATTCTGGAACACATGCACACGTTAGTCAAGCGTTGACACGGCGTCGCGCAACATTCAGAGCCCATGAGCCGCAGCCGAGCTGCAGCGCGCTCAACCACAATGACTAGTCATGAAATGATTTTCGACAGCGTTTGCAGTTGCAGATGAGGAACATTAATCGTGGGGAATTCAAGCAGCGCACCACTCCCTCTCCCTCCCTCTCTTTCTCCTTCTCTCTCTGAAGTGTCAGTTTTTCTTGTAAAAACATGACAGTATTGCCCTGCATGCAAGCAGATGTATTAGATACAGGTCATAAGAGTCCTTGTCAAAGTGCTGCCGAAATGCAGAATAAATTCTGCTCTTAAGAATATTTTGGTTTTAACAGTTATTTTAAAGGGGCAAAAGAAAACAGGAATCTCAGACGATGAGTAAAGAACATAAAGTGGTGTGGTTGTGACGTAAGGATACACCTTTAAAATCCACTCTGCTTCACCATTACATTTCCTAAAGTGTCTGTGAAAGCTTATTGGCAGGAATTGTAGGTCTTATTTTAAAATTGAAGTTGAAAGATATGGGACCATTGCTGTCAATGCAAATGTTCAGCTAAACGCAATAAAGCACACACATTTTGTCCCCATACCGTAGGGTTTACCCTTCCCACCCACACATACACACACACACACACACACACACACACACACACACACACACACACGCACAAGCACACAGTTTACAGTAATAAAAGATTACCTGACCAAATCCACACGCTCCTCCCTGCTCAGGTATTTCCTTTCACTGAAATTCAACCAAAGCCTGAACTACTTCCAAGTATTCTTACGAATACTTTCATCATAATTAACTTAAAAGAAATGCATGGCGAGTTCCCACATTAATGAAGGAAAAATGATAACAAGAGAGATTACTGCAAATCTCAAATGCATTTTTAGTGCCAATCAACCATTTGTGTTGACTGAACTGTTGGATGTAGACCAGCTGAACAGTGTTATACAAACATAAATTACAGTACAATTAAGTGCAACCGGTGCTGCCAAGTTCACCACTAGCCCTGAAGGGGGCGATGAAGGGCATCTAACCTTCTATTCATGATGGAAACAGAAGATGACAGAGACACTAGAATTGTATTTCAAGGACATAAAACCAGTACTTTTAGGTGTAACAACAAGTGTGAATGGGAGACTTTGTTCAGTCTAAAATAAATGTAGCAGTATCATTTGGTCACTTAACTGCTGACAAAAACAATACAAATCTGCCCAAAACACAACAGAAAATGTAATAGATTTAATGTTTATAATGGAAATTCAATCAGAGAAAAAACTATTAGTTAGATGAAAATAAACACAAAAGAATCTACACAATCTGTGTATAATATAGATGGTTTCAGTGGCGATGTTATGTGGCCCATGCTTAACTTCACGACAAGACGTCGTTCGTTTGCAGAGCGTAGGGATCTGGCTGCTTTGTGAGCCTTTCAAATAGAGAGAACCATGAAGATGTCCACACAGGGTTTTTTTTACATGAAAGCGTCATATTAACATGTTACATAGCAATACACGCAAGCGTTAGAGAAAATTATGTTGAAGGTCAATATGGCAATATTGCACTAATATAAGACTAATATAATATAATAATATGTTTGACGTAATAACCCCTGACTTACAGAAAATAGAAGCTCTGATTATTGCATGTTGTGATATAACTGTCTGTGGTGAAATTATATTTTTGGAAACAAGTACTTGGGATCACTGCCCTCAGAAAAAGCAATATGTACACTCAACAGCTCATACAATAAATGCAATCGGGTGATCAGGATGCGAAGTGAAAAAGTGTGTTTTGTGAAAATGACTGGCTGGCCGTACCTGATCCTGCTTATTACACTTCTGCTATCAGATGAATAAATGAACAGAAAATGAAATTAGATTCTTTGATGTGAGGCCAAAAGTAAGTGATATGAGAATGGACACAGCTATAAAAAGAAACCTACTGAAGACTTTATATATGAATAAATTACTGTATACACAACAATGATTCTGAAAAGTACTATTTCTGTATCCTACTCTGGAAAAAATCATTTAGATACTTGGATTAGATTTAGATACTTGGTCTTTCATATCTACTCTTCAAAAATAGTGAAAAATAAGGCTGACAAAAATGAAACAGACCAAATGGATTAATCCCTAAATAAAAAAACAGTAATCGTTTAAATCATTTAAACCCAATAATTCACTAACAAAAAAAATAAATAAATAAATATTTGCACTGTATGCATTAAAAACGGAAATTATTATGTAAAGAATCTTGGTATTTTGCTGCTAAACTTATGTCTCAAATCTTTCAAACATTTGTGTAGCTTGAAGTAGGCTTCGAAGTCGAGAAAACATGATGCCTAAATGATGTTAAATGATGAGACTTTGTTTACAATGACAGGTTTCTCTTAAAACAGCAAAAACTGATGCCTGATTTGTGTTGACAACCCGATCTTACTCCATTTATATAAAAAAAGAAATTGATTCTCACAAAATGCTGACCTCTATAAAAAATAACAACGTGTCACTCAATTTGAGAAATAGAATAATTAAATGTGAGTAAAACAATGGAGTCCTGTGGTGAATTATACTTCACATCCCTGCATCTTTCCTCTGACACCTCATATACTTTATCAACCGTGTACAGCAAAGCCCACAACACCGCAGGGCACAGAAATCCTTCCTATGATGCAAAACATTGTGATGCAAGCACAAAGCTGAATGTTCATCACCGCCAAATGAGATGAAAACGGATAACGATCGATCAAGTGTGTGTTTGGATGCTGAAGGGGTCCAACCACAGTTCAAACACTGTAAGTGGTTAAGGATTTCATTTTATTCAAGGCTACAGTGCATTGTGCTTGGGCCATTTGTTCTTGACTTCAGCCAAATCCATTACTTTTCTGGTGCTTCCCAGTGCCATCGAAAACCAAGTTTTGTGAAAAACTTCTGTTTCACAAAGGGTTCTTTGTAGTGGAGAAACGCTTTTGAGTACAGTAAGAAAGAAATGTTTTTATAAAAACCTTTGAGTGGTCCCTGGACCACAAAACCAGTAGCACGGCTATATTTGTAGCAATAGCCAACAATACAATGAATGGGTCAAAATGATAGACTTTTCTTTTATGCCAAAAATCATTAGGATATTAAGATCACGTTCAGTTAAGATCTTTTGTAAATAATCTCTTACTGTAAATGTCAAAACTTTATATTTGTAAGTGGATGCTGCAAAAACATTAACAAATAATGGTCGGAAACACGCCAACAAACTTCACTCGCTGCTGCCCGCTCTGGGAACGTCATTACAGTGGTAAGCCAACAGAGAGCTTTCGAACAAACATGTTTCTTCTTAGCAACGGCCTGCTACTGCGCCTCGGATTAACTTCAAGGGCAATTGCACCCTCAGATTCCACAAACCATCGATCAATAGAAAGGTTATTTGTTCAATTAAATGATGTTTAAATCTCAATTGACCCTTGGTTTTGTGGTGCAGGGTCACAAATGGTTATTTGGGGAACTAAGGTTCTTCTATAGCATCATCACACATGTGGATGTGACCCACCTCATAGACAAATTACTGATCATTATCTGACTTTTCATCTCATGTGTAAATTCAGTTCTGATCTCTTCTTTTAAAAAGTTTCTAGCACACAGCCAATGCAGTTCTATTCATGTCTCTTTGCTTATTGTTTTTCTGCCACTCAATTATTCTAATACAAACATTTATAAATCCAGATGATCTACACTGTCACCGGTGGGCTTATAATGTTCAATACAAACCTTTGTCCAATCTTTTAAAAAGGAGGATGAGATTATGTGGCATATTTCAAACTAATCTCATGCAATTTCTTTCGGCTTTTTCTGGCAGTATTAGATTCTCACTGTGGGTTAATAGAGGTCTCGCTCACAGATTTTACAACTGCAGCTCTGAATGTATTGTTTAATCCGCAGCTGACTGGATACAGTTACAATGCATTACAATAGCACCTCACGTCATGAGCTGGCTATATATCCTTCACAATGTCTCTGTAATAATTTCTCATATCTTCCCTCCTTGAGACAAGCACAACCTCCCGAGGATTATGTATCAGATTTGACTGACAGGTTTATGACTTCCCGGTGACCAAGATGAAATAGGTTTCTCCTCATTTCAGCGAAGCGTCTGGTCTCTCAGCACAAGTTCTGCTGTGAAATGCATCATGTTGATTTAGTAATAATCTCAATGTGGATGGCAATATTAATCAGTCATTGCGGTTTTATCTCCAAAGCTCCTTTTCTATAACAATTTAATGAAATCTGAGGGTGCCGTGCAATGATGAATTTGAAAAACAGCAATTGATGTTTATTTGGCAAGTCATCAAAATTTCTTACTGAGGCGCACTAATAATGCTGAAACTCTGGCTATAGTCACTAGAGACTTTTACTACTAAAACATCCTAAAAAATACTTGTAAAATGGTTTGATGAGGACAAATTTCTTTCTTTGGACTTGGCAAGTTTGAGTATAAACTTCTGAGGACAGAAGGACATATAGGCTAGTTCATGATGCCACACTTGATAGCTTGATCAATCCCAGATTCTGAGTTTAAACAACTCAATTTCTCCTAAAAATCTTAAAATTACATTTCATAATGCAATAACATTTACAAGATTGTTTGGCTTTTACAGCTTTACTGTCATTTTGGGAAACATGGCTCATTCTAAGATAATATAACGTAACGCTTCATTATGTAAGGTCTTTATACACATCCAAGAGAATTATATTGCATTTCTGTCAATAGATCCTCCAAAAAATTACATGTTGGTGACCAGACATGCTGGTCCTTTTAGCAGGAAACAAGCTAGAAATTTAATTGGAAAACTTTCCGTGAAAAATCATCTCCTCTGCTCAGTTCTATATATTACAACAAATAAAAGTATTTAAATCTGAACAAAAAAAACTGTGAATCATATTAACCTGATGCCTTGCAATATATGCCTTGCTTTTTCTGTCCATGTAGGTTAAAGACATTATCCGGGCGAACAAAACCGAAGCATGTAAGAGCTATGGTGTGCTTATCTCAGTGATCAATGTTACATTCAATTTTCGAGACTAATGGAACCTTAACACCAGCATGCCAAGGTCTATGCGGTCTGCACCAGACAAATTACCCATAATGCACCAGCCCATTACGGGTAATAACCGACCACTTTGGACAAACATAAAGCTCAGCACATGTGTGACAGCTTTGCTGAGAACTACAATCCATTTCTGCCCTCCTCCTGTGTGTCCATCCAACTGTACCAGTAAAACTCACAGCAAGATGAAGCTAACTATGAAACAAGGTTTTGTGGTTGAATTAGTAAACTGTAAAAGTACTTTAATAAGTATTGCGGTATTCCTGTTTTTTATTAGTCTTGCTGAATAGATTTTTCTTTTCGTTTTCATTGATTTAACATACGTGATTTTCTCTTTGTCTCCCCTCTCATCGCATTTTAAAACCACAAGAATGAAACTATTGGTTCAAATGTCCTGCACTATTTGAACCTTCATACAATTCCAGACTTAACTACCACCAGTTACAACTCTAAAGTACATCACCCCTTTGATTCCTTGAGTTAATAAAAAACTTTTTTATAAGCGACCCAAAGTAGTTTAGCCTTTAAACGCCCTTCAGAATTTTAGCAAACTGGTGCAACCACATGCAATCTTCAGGGGTCTTTTAGTGAAAATACTTTTAATCTTAAACTACAGCCGGAGGAATAAGCCATGGGAACATGTTCATGAAATCAGGGTCAAGGTTTTTTACTAACCCTGAGAGCGAGACAGCTGTAGGTGAATGTACTCTGGCTCAGTTCCGTGGAGACAGGTGTGAGGAGTAAAAGAAACCTCTCTCTGAGGATGTGTTGACTCTCTTCACCGTTTAACAAGGCTGAAATGGCCCTCCACCCAACATCTCCAGAGGCAGAGACAGATAGCAGGAGAGAGAGATAATTGGCCACAGGAATAAGCAGAGATCTGAACTGTGGGAAGTTTGTTGGTTTTCTCGGGGGCAAACTCAGAAAAGTTATTTTTGAAGAATGATCATCTTTAAAATGAATGTGTATAATGGATTCTGCTAAGTGATTCAACTCGATGTTTCTTTTTGGAAAATATTCTGTTTTTATCCCTCCATCCACCATTCTTTCAAGATTTTTTTCCAACTTTTAATTTCAATCCAAATTACAGAAGCATTAAAGGTCCAGTGTATGGAATTTAGCGGCATCTAGCTGTGAGGTTGTGAATTGCAACCAACGGCTCACTCCCCCTCCCTTTCGAAGCATTACGACGGCTGACTAAGATGTCATCACGTTTTCGCTTCTCTGTCGAAGGAGATAACATTTACGAAATGCGCTCTGTAGAGCAGTTTGACTGTTCAGGGATACTGTTAGTGTACTGAGAGTTGAGGAACCAACAACTGCCAATGTGGGATCAGACAACATTTATTTAGAGTCAAATAATAGACCCGGATGGGCTGCAGGCAATGTGCGAGATGCTTCATTTTATCCACTTAAGATCAGCATTGTGGTTGTTAAAAACATTTACTGTAGGAACGTGAGTTGCACTTAAATTGCTGCTTAAAAATATTCAGTTGGTCAAAATATTTACTACAGTATAGATAGGGAAAATGTGATTTGCTTTTCATTTTATTCATATCTCAGTACAGCTCTTAGGTTAAAAAACACCCTTCGCAATGTAAATGTAACTACCTAATAGACTCCTTTAGAGAACTTATTAACAGAATGCAACACACGCACACCCTGCTTTGATAAAAGCCCTGTGATGCCACTATTCTATCCCATGATGCCACGGGACCTGAAGAGACGCCAAATTCAAAATGTTTATAAATTATGGATAGCAGAAAATTGAGGCGTATGGTTCGTTTTAAGTGTATGTGATATAGGTACCAGGAAATAGATTTCTCATGCATGGGTGAATTGTGCTTGTTTTATATTTGTGACTGTACTTATTACATCATAGGTCAGAGAGCATATGGATCACATGAAAATGAATTGTATTGACACTACACACAAAAAATCGAAATATAGAATGTACTTTTTGACCACTCAAAAGGTAACTACTTCATGTAATACAGTTCCTACTTTCACGGTGTGCGATTTTAGATGCAGGCTTTCAGTATCGGCATAAAGTTTGCTTCTTATTCTAGAACCACAATTAACAATTGGATACAATTACAAAGTGGGTTACAATAATGAGTTTTGTGCAAACCTGTCATCTTAAACATCCTTGGACAAACTGACATTGATTGAAAAATAGATAGTATTGAACTGCAGTCCAATAACAGGCTTTAAGTTAATCACATGGAAAGGAAACTAACTATAAATTGACTTCTAAAGCCCCTTTTTGTAATGTATGTACAAAGTTTTCTTCTGACACAAACAATAGAGTAATGTTGTTTGAATGATCTTTATTTGTCATCTTAACAAATAATGACATATCTAATTAATTACAATTATTTCATTGAATTATTATGCACATTCATTTAATTCAAAATTGTAATAGATCGACAGTCATACTGTAATATATTTCTCAGGCTGAGTGGCTTCTCTTCTGGAGGAGAAGAGAAAAAGTATGTCAGAGAGAATTAGCCAATTAGCACCAGTTAAATTCAAGTGAACTGTAAACATCATTAGCATCTGCTAGTTTTTTCGCACACTGTTTTGGTCTAATAAGTTGATGGCATATAGCTTAATAATGTGCATAACTGCCTTGGAAAATGTTTTTCTCATTATCTTTACAACTATTTTCAAGAGAACTGTGTATTTAACTCATTACTCATCTCTAGATTCATATTTTCTCTTAATTTGTCTAGGCGGTAATCTTTCAGATCATTCTTTGTTTTCCTATAAAATATTCTTAAAAGGTCATTTGAATATTTAACTAGCGAAACAGACCTGTACAGTCTGTACATGCCATACTTCTGATATTTTGAAACTCGTAAATGTGCTGAATCTGTCAAATGACTGTTAAACTTTGCACATCAAAGCATGTCAACCAAACCGAATAGATTACGATTAAGGGCACCGGTGAGGTACATGTAATTCTTTACTTTGGTCTCTCACTTGAATTCTTTATCAGATTCCAACCTTACTGTCACCCGAAAAGGTGAAAAAGGTTTATTTGTCTTCTCCATACTTCATCTGACTGTAACAGCCGGTGGTCTCGCACACATTCCTGCTGTCATGCTTGAACTAATCACAGCAATAAAACAGAATCACAGCTTCATGCCAAAAATTTATGGGCCACTTAAAAGATAAAATATTGGGATGTGCCTTGTAAACATCATTTTTTAGAAGGCTCTAAACAAAAAACACACCTTCATTCTTGGGAAAGAGAAAGAGTATCATCTTAAATCATTTGGTCAAATCCTATGCAGAATGACACAGTGTTTGCACTCCTCAGAAAGTTCACCTATTAATAGCGTAGTTAGAAAATAGTGGGAGTGGCTTGCGTTTTTAAATGCAAATTGATTGGATGTATAAAAGCAGCCGTTGCATTTTGAAATGAAACTGGCTGCAGACTGACAGTTGAAGGGGAGGAGTTAACGGATGCTCCTCCCAAGTTGTCTTACGTACTTTGAGATGGATAGTAGTGCATTTTCAGATTTTAACTGAAGATTATGAGGGCACATGCACTTTAAAAAGAGAATGGCCCACATTGATAAGCTATTTACAATGAAAGCTGCAATATTTCATGAAAAAATAGGAATTGTGATTTTTAATTTTACTTGTTAAAACTGTTGTTCTATGGTAATCAACATTATGCTGTCTGAGCTAAATTACTTTTAAACCTTAACATTCCTCTAAGAATTCGTGATTAAATCAAATTAAATATGGATGATCAATGATGACCTTCTATCTATCCAATCTGGGATCATCTGTCCCTGGCCAGAGAGGTGACGGATGTTATCAAAGCAATTAAAGATCCTAGTTTTCACCAAGATGCCTTAAGATTGCTCTGGCATTTTTCAAGAAACACTTTAGCCGGAAATGTCAGTGTAATTAATAGACAGTTGGTCAAGGGTGTCAGAAAATGTCAAGCTCTAGACAGGGAAGGAAATAGCAGCGAGTAACCTTTCAGTTCGCCAGTAACCTATAAACACCAACACGCTGCCATTTACACAATCTGCCTTTTGGGCTGTGTCCTTTCCGACTCTTTTTCCTCGATGCTATTCTTCTATCAGTGGTCTCTGAGTAAATGTTAGCTTTTGAATTTCCCATGTACCCCATAGTCTGAAACTTGCCATGAACCATGAACTGCAGGGGTAGGAGAGTCTTTGGAAAGGATAGCAGTTGGACCATACAGACCCAGAGCTGATTACAGAACCAGGAGAAACCGCAGTGATTAATGGAACGAAACAGAGGAGATGGATCACCGAGGAATATGTTAAACAGAACGAGCTCTGCTTCTTCAAACAAAATCACACTTTTTTTAAAGCCAGGCGGTAGGCGAATCTCCAAGAGCATGTGTAAGGGCGGAAGCAAACCTCTCCCAAAGCACTCCCGGGTTGGGGTCAGACTTTGAGCTTTCAGAAAGAATGTGACATATCAAAAGAACAAAAAGAGAACAAGTCGACACTGAACCTTTCAGAAAAATACAGCCCTACTGGGTAATGTTACTGCTTGTTTTACATCTTTCCCACAACACTTCACATGCTGGGCTGGATTGGGGAAGGAAGGGGGGTGTTGGGAACATGAAATGAATAAAAACTAAGGGGAGACAGAATCACTTCTTCACCAAACACTAAAAGTGAACCAAGAAAGCATCACTTATATTGGTCATGCTTACGGTTTGTTAAGTTTTTAATTCTAAATGTTAAACTTCAAGTTTGCGCTACAGGCATGAATCATACTTGGCTTCACATGCCTTGCAGAGTAGAGGTGTGCACTGTGCAATTACTTTTCCAAGTAATAGGATTTGTTATTTTTCACTGGAGGACAGTAAAACATGCAATAAAATCCCAAAGACTTACATTTATGAAGTGCCCTGAATCACGTCTAAGGATCAGAATTTCACAGAGATGTGCGGTGACCTTATGTAGAATTAATTAGCATGCAACCACACAGCAAAAAAGTATTAAAGGTCCAATGTGTCATTTTTTGGAGGATCGCTTGACAGAAATGCAATATAATATACACAACTATGCCTTCAGAGGTGTATAAAGACCTTACATAATGAAGCGTTATATTTTTATCACCTTAGAATGAGCTGTTTATATCTACATACACCGCAGGTCCCCTGGCATGGAATTCACCATGATGTTTCTACAGTCTCCATTTTGCACACTGGACCTTTAACCACTCACCGTAGCAACCACCCATAGCAACCACCAGCAACACCCTAGCATGGTGTTACATTTGCATGGCTATTTATTCTTAAAGTGATACTTCACCCAAAAATGAAAATTCTGTCATCATTTATTCACCTTCGAATTGTTCCAAATCTGTATAAATGTCTTTGTTCTGATGAACACAGAGAAAGACACTTGGAAGAATGCTTATAACCAGATTTTGCCCCCCATAGTGGGAAAACAATGGTAGTCAAAAGTGCCCCGGAACTGTACGGTGTCCTGCATTCTTCAAAATGTCTTGTCAATTGGGGGCAAGATATGTTTGGTAACAAGCATTCTTCCAAATATCTTTCTATGTGTTCATCAGAACAAAGACATTTATACAGATTTGGAACAACTCAAAGGTGAGTAAATGATGACAGAATTTTTGGGTGAAGTATCCCTTTAAAATAAATTTCCTATAACCCCTCTGGTAGAGCATGACATTAGCATATCAAACTGTTTAAATCAGTTTGGAAAGAAGTGTCTGCTAAATAAATAAATGTAAAATCTAAAAATCTAGTTTTTATCTCATGTCTGCAGGTTCACTGTGTTTCCTTGGCAACCTCACTTGGTCCTATGTTAGGTTAACAGTACGAGCTAATTTAATATACAGGCATGTCTTTGCCTGAGGATTTAAAACATACTGCACTTTTATGTTGATCAACTGATTATTATTTTTAAAGATCGTTTAACAATTTCTGATAACTTATCCTGTGGAAATAAGTTCAACACACACGGATGAGGAAAGGCCAAAAGCAACACTTTCGTGTGTTATGTTTGGCTTCTGCAGTTAATGGGGACCAATGAAATCAAGTCTACCTCCAGGAAAGAAAGCACATCCAACCACACACAGTATTCTGCTTCTCTCATCCACCCTTCCTCCACCTCTCAGCCTCTCCCTCTTCTCATTTACCTTCACACATACATTCATGATGAAAACCAAGCCTATATACACACGATTATTCAACGATAATCATTAGGCTTCCACAAGATTCGTGAAGATTGCATTACTAAATATGTCAGACGACAATTCGTAGCAAAATGCAAGCGTGCAATGTGCATTCTCGGTGTTGACTCTGTAGTGATCTTCACACATACACTAGAGGCATTGTGAGTTTGGTCACATTTCACCTCAAGTGTGTGTGTACGTCTAAATTGGGGAACCAGCTAGGGAATTTCACCCTAGCAGTAAAAATAAAAAAACGCAAATCCCTTTATTGTCACTCAACCATATACACAAGTGCAACAGTAGGTGAAAAACTTGGGTGCAGTTCCGATCAACATGGCAGTATGACAGATATGAGACGGAATTGTAGATTACAAGTTACAAAAAATTACAGTACATTACAATAGACATTTTCCTGTACACATTTACACAATAAACAAGTGTTTAACCATAGCAATTGCAGTGGTGTAAAGTATTGGAGTAAATGTACTTAGTTACTTTACTTAAGTATCTTTTTGGCTACTTTGTAGTTGTACTGAGTATTAAAGATATTAGCAACTTTTACTCTCTACTTAACTACATTTTTGAACAAGTATATGTACTCTTTACTCCACTACATTTGTAATGACTAATGCAGTTNCCGGTGGTCTCGCACACATTCCTGCTGTCATGCTTGAACTAATCACAGCAATAAAACAGAATCACAGCTTCATGCCAAAAATTTATGGGCCACTTAAAAGATAAAATATTGGGATGTGCCTTGTAAACATCATTTTTTAGAAGGCTCTAAACAAAAAACACACCTTCATTCTTGGGAAAGAGAAAGAGTATCATCTTAAATCATTTGGTCAAATCCTATGCAGAATGACACAGTGTTTGCACTCCTCAGAAAGTTCACCTATTAATAGCGTAGTTAGAAAATAGTGGGAGTGGCTTGCGTTTTTAAATGCAAATTGATTGGATGTATAAAAGCAGCCGTTGCATTTTGAAATGAAACTGGCTGCAGACTGACAGTTGAAGGGGAGGAGTTAACGGATGCTCCTCCCAAGTTGTCTTACGTACTTTGAGATGGATAGTAGTGCATTTTCAGATTTTAACTGAAGATTATGAGGGCACATGCACTTTAAAAAGAGAATGGCCCACATTGATAAGCTATTTACAATGAAAGCTGCAATATTTCATGAAAAAATAGGAATTGTGATTTTTAATTTTACTTGTTAAAACTGTTGTTCTATGGTAATCAACATTATGCTGTCTGAGCTAAATTACTTTTAAACCTTAACATTCCTCTAAGAATTCGTGATTAAATCAAATTAAATATGGATGATCAATGATGACCTTCTATCTATCCAATCTGGGATCATCTGTCCCTGGCCAGAGAGGTGACGGATGTTATCAAAGCAATTAAAGATCCTAGTTTTCACCAAGATGCCTTAAGATTGCTCTGGCATTTTTCAAGAAACACTTTAGCCGGAAATGTCAGTGTAATTAATAGACAGTTGGTCAAGGGTGTCAGAAAATGTCAAGCTCTAGACAGGGAAGGAAATAGCAGCGAGTAACCTTTCAGTTCGCCAGTAACCTATAAACACCAACACGCTGCCATTTACACAATCTGCCTTTTGGGCTGTGTCCTTTCCGACTCTTTTTCCTCGATGCTATTCTTCTATCAGTGGTCTCTGAGTAAATGTTAGCTTTTGAATTTCCCATGTACCCCATAGTCTGAAACTTGCCATGAACCATGAACTGCAGGGGTAGGAGAGTCTTTGGAAAGGATAGCAGTTGGACCATACAGACCCAGAGCTGATTACAGAACCAGGAGAAACCGCAGTGATTAATGGAACGAAACAGAGGAGATGGATCACCGAGGAATATGTTAAACAGAACGAGCTCTGCTTCTTCAAACAAAATCACACTTTTTTTAAAGCCAGGCGGTAGGCGAATCTCCAAGAGCATGTGTAAGGGCGGAAGCAAACCTCTCCCAAAGCACTCCCGGGTTGGGGTCAGACTTTGAGCTTTCAGAAAGAATGTGACATATCAAAAGAACAAAAAGAGAACAAGTCGACACTGAACCTTTCAGAAAAATACAGCCCTACTGGGTAATGTTACTGCTTGTTTTACATCTTTCCCACAACACTTCACATGCTGGGCTGGATTGGGGAAGGAAGGGGGGTGTTGGGAACATGAAATGAATAAAAACTAAGGGGAGACAGAATCACTTCTTCACCAAACACTAAAAGTGAACCAAGAAAGCATCACTTATATTGGTCATGCTTACGGTTTGTTAAGTTTTTAATTCTAAATGTTAAACTTCAAGTTTGCGCTACAGGCATGAATCATACTTGGCTTCACATGCCTTGCAGAGTAGAGGTGTGCACTGTGCAATTACTTTTCCAAGTAATAGGATTTGTTATTTTTCACTGGAGGACAGTAAAACATGCAATAAAATCCCAAAGACTTACATTTATGAAGTGCCCTGAATCACGTCTAAGGATCAGAATTTCACAGAGATGTGCGGTGACCTTATGTAGAATTAATTAGCATGCAACCACACAGCAAAAAAGTATTAAAGGTCCAATGTGTCATTTTTTGGAGGATCGCTTGACAGAAATGCAATATAATATACACAACTATGCCTTCAGAGGTGTATAAAGACCTTACATAATGAAGCGTTATATTTTTATCACCTTAGAATGAGCTGTTTATATCTACATACACCGCAGGTCCCCTGGCATGGAATTCACCATGATGTTTCTACAGTCTCCATTTTGCACACTGGACCTTTAACCACTCACCGTAGCAACCACCCATAGCAACCACCAGCAACACCCTAGCATGGTGATACATTTGCATGGCTATTTATTCTTAAAGTGATACTTCACCCAAAAATGAAAATTCTGTCATCATTTATTCACCTTCGAATTGTTCCAAATCTGTATAAATGTCTTTGTTCTGATGAACACAGAGAAAGACACTTGGAAGAATGCTTATAACCAGATTTTGCCCCCCATAGTGGGAAAACAATGGTAGTCAAAAGTGCCCCGGAACTGTACGGTGTCCTGCATTCTTCAAAATGTCTTGTCAATTGGGGGCAAGATATGTTTGGTAACAAGCATTCTTCCAAATATCTTTCTATGTGTTCATCAGAACAAAGACATTTATACAGATTTGGAACAACTCAAAGGTGAGTAAATGATGACAGAATTTTTGGGTGAAGTATCCCTTTAAAATAAATTTCCTATAACCCATCTGGTAAAGCATGACATTAGCATATCAAACTGTTTAAATCAGTTTGGAAAGAAGTGTCTGCTAAATAAATAAATGTAAAATCTAAAAATCTAGTTTTTATCTCATGTCTGCAGGTTCACTGTGTTTCCTTGGCAACCTCACTTGGTCCTATGTTAGGTTAACAGTACGAGCTAATTTAATATACAGGCATGTCTTTGCCTGAGGATTTAAAACATACTGCACTTTTATGTTGATCAACTGATTATTATTTTTAAAGATCGTTTAACAATTTCTGATAACTTATCCTGTGGAAATAAGTTCAACACACACGGATGAGGAAAGGCCAAAAGCAACACTTTCGTGTGTTATGTTTGGCTTCTGCAGTTAATGGGGACCAATGAAATCAAGTCTACCTCCAGGAAAGAAAGCACATCCAACCACACACAGTATTCTGCTTCTCTCATCCACCCTTCCTCCACCTCTCAGCCTCTCCCTCTTCTCATTTACCTTCACACATACATTCATGATGAAAACCAAGCCTATATACACACGATTATTCAACGATAATCATTAGGCTTCCACAAGATTCGTGAAGATTGCATTACTAAATATGTCAGACGACAATTCGTAGCAAAATGCAAGCGTGCAATGTGCATTCTCGGTGTTGACTCTGTAGTGATCTTCACACATACACTAGAGGCATTGTGAGTTTGGTCACATTTCACCTCAAGTGTGTGTGTACGTCTAAATTGGGGAACCAGCTAGGGAATTTCACCCTAGCAGTAAAAATAAAAAAACGCAAATCCCTTTATTGTCACTCAACCATATACACAAGTGCAACAGTAGGTGAAAAACTTGGGTGCAGTTCCGATCAACATGGCAGTATGACAGATATGAGACGGAATTGTAGATTACAAGTTACAAAAAATTACAGTACATTACAATAGACATTTTCCTGTACACATTTACACAATAAACAAGTGTTTAACCATAGCAATTGTATGATCCAAATTGATCATACAATAAGTAAATTATGTAAATTGGAGGAAATAAATCACCTGGTTTATCTGAAGGACTTTGTGATGTACTTGTAGAGCCCTTTGCTGTATTATCAACACAGGGAAGACACAGGTGTAATTAAATAGAATTTATTGACAAAAGATAGACAAGAAAAATAAATGGTACTGAAATGCTAAAGGATAGTAATGTTGGAAAATAATGTGCAAAGAATAGAAAATAGGTGGCTGATGTATAGCAGAATGTTCTCGGTTTCTAATAAGGTCAAGACCTTATATCTTAAACAACTGATTAAAGAACTTTATAAAACATAGTTCTAAGCCGTTATAAAATACCCTGATTTATAACGGCTGACCGCATTACATAGCCTAAACATAAAACATAATTTTATTTACTTTATTTTATGAAACCTTGCTACGCATATGGAATTACCGTTTTATAAAAGCAATAACCCCCGCAAAGCAGTGGGTTACAGTGCATTTTATAACAGCTAAGGGTTTTTTTCATGCCACAATGCCCTTAGCTGTTATTGTCACGATCCCAGTCCGTGTTTCCCCTGTGTTGGTGAACTTTTCTGTTACTTCCTGTTCTGTGCCATGTTTTGTAGTCCTTTGTAGTTTTTAGTGTTAATTAGCTCCTCCAGGTGTGTCTTGTTATCTTGTTAGTTTCTAAGTATTTAAGCCCTAGTGTTTCCTTTGTTTGGTGTTGGTCTTTGTATCATGCTTTTTTTTGCGCCACTGTGGGTTACCTTGGTTCTGTGGGTTACCTTGGTTCTGTGGGTTACCTTGGTTCTGTGGGTTACCTTGGTTCTGTGGGTTACCTTGGTTCTGTGGGTTACCTTGGTTCTGTGGATTACGTTGGTTTGTTTTTGTCTTTGTTTATTTCATTAAATTCAAAACTGCACTTGGATCTACTCTCTGCCTGGTTCCGCTGATGTTACAGTTATAAAATGCACTGTAACCCACTGCTTCATGGGGCTTATTGCTTTAATTTATAACACACTTGATAAAAAAATGGTGCTATATAGCACTAAAAGGGGTTTTTGGCTCGTAATCATAGGGGAACCACTTTAAGTGCATTATATAGAACCATATCTTGGTGCTTCAATCGTTCTTCAGAGGTTCTTCAGTGGGTCTTTGGGATAACGTGATCCAGGTTGGTGGTAGTGAGAGACCGTAAAAGAGTACACAGAGATTAACAAACGTCCATTTTGAAAGTGCATAAGGTCTGTATGTGCACTTCACAAATTGATTGTGTTTTATTAATGCCACTGTTGTGCATCTTAGTGGCACCCAAATGATTTATAAGTGTCTAGTAAATGTTCTTGCATTAGTTAAAGTGAAGAGTTTAAAGCTTACCTGTCGAGTATTGACAAAATGTTTAGCCACAATCTCTCTCCCTCTCTCTTTCTCTCTTTCGCATGTTAAGTCCAGTGTAAGTAGTGGATAGTGAGACACCAGAATTTCATGTCCGAGAAATAAATACACAGATCAATTAAATAAATGACCACTCTTTGATAATGACCAGAGGGGCTGTCGCAAACTGGATGCTTTATATACACTGCAGGCATTAGCGCATGCATAAACAAATAAGAAGTTGCTGAACTTGGCTCACCCTTTAACTTCAGTAGCTTGTGCTCACAGACGATGTTAAGGCTCATCCATGAGGGTCCTCGTCCTCCAGTTTAGATTATTCTGAACTGAGAGTGTCTGGCTCCGCTGGGCCTATTCTTCTTCCAGAAAGAGAAAGCAAGCCCTAATCTACCCAGACAAACAGAACGGGCAATATGTCATGAAAATATTCCTTACAGGCGTCATGAGAAGCTTAGGTTTAACCTTAGATGTGTAGATTCTGATATCAGTACGTGCACTGTCAACTGCGCATGAGATATGCTGTATATGATTTCATTAAAATATATTGTATGGTTCCTTTACACAACTGGTCTTAATAACTAAACTCATCAGCTTGTGATTTTAGCAATCCAAAAGACCACGCACTGTGGTGCGGTTACAGATCTGTGCTGGTAACCAAAGCCAAATCCAACAAGGAGCAAGTAAAGAGTTTTGCGCTTGAACAAGACATATATCCAGAATGCTTTGGCAAATTACACCATAATTTATTACAAACAGTAATGTAGTGAGATTGTCAATTGTAAATTAAGTAGTAAATTAGTTTTTACGAAAAAAAATGTGAACTAGTTACTGTAGTAAAAGCATGTCTATATGTCAATATGCTATAATCTTACCGATTACAGATTTTATATGTCTATAATAATATATTGTAAGGGGAATAAAGATGTACAGATTTTGTCTGAAAAGAAAGCTTTTCGATATTAAATGATTGTTGCAGGACCGTTGAATAAAATCAATAAGAGCAAGAGCGCTGTTGATGTAAAGAGATTAAATTCACATTCAAAAACAAGCACTCCTTAGTGAATGACTGAATGCAGTTACACTGTGACATTCACACACAGAGCAAAAGGAAACAAAAGAGAACACAATGTTTCTTGCTCCACATAATTTTACACTGTGAGATTCAAAACTTCATTTTGTGGTGGCTTTTATCTTTTTAGCAGGGCTTTTCTTATTCAAATTGTCCTTTGACAGCAGTGACAGGCCCTGTGTGGCTGTACTTTTAATTGTAACTTTTAATGGCTGTGAAAGTTATGCAGTAAGATTAAGATGTTGGAGCACGTCTGCATAATGTGCAGCCCATTCATACATAAACAGATTTGGAAAGTGGTGGGAGACAGAAAGAATATGGAAAATGGTGGTTAATTCTTTTTTAAAAGCTGTCTTTCCAACAGACTGCTGGTTCATCAGCATTCTACAGATGAGCTCCCGCTCAACCTGCGCCTGCTGATAAGAGAGGAGGAATTTCTCAATCGACAAACCATGAAGTTACCTTTATCGATTGTATTTCTAATTAATTAACCTAATTGGGTCTAGCACACACACACACACAAATCAAAGTGTGTGAGATTTAGACCCCAGGGCTTAATCGCTCTGCCGAGTCCAATTGATTCAAAGCCAGGAGCAGTTCCCATGATTGTAAATACAATATAGAGTTTTTCCTTTAAGTCTTTAACAGGGGTAACATTTCTTTTTAAAACGAGCCGGGCTGGCCGACAGCCACATGCCTTCTAATTATTCTGATTGTAATTAGTTTGCTTCTTGTTTTTATGTGTATGGTTCCCGGCTGAGCTCTTTCTCCCGATTTCTGCAGTGCCTGTCAGTTTGAAGGAAAGTGAATACAGCACTGGAAGGACTGAAGACAAATAACACACACACAGTTTCAATAATTAATTATTTTAATGAGCTGCGCTTGCCAATAGTTGACAAAGTGTGCTACGATAATAAGAACTGTTGGAGACAGACAGACAAACAGATTTGGTAGATTTAGCAAACCTTGACCTGTGAATTTATACAGCAAAAAGAAGTTTGACCAGTAGGGGGATTTTGGCCGATGGGAGGATTTAAATGTAACATTGACTTCTTGGCGCAACATGAAGAATACAGACTTAAAGGGACAGTTCGCGCTAAATAAAAATTCTCAAGTTGTTCCAAATCTGTATAAATTTCTTCGTTTTGACGAACACAGAAAGATATTTGGAAGAATGCTTGTATAACCAAACAGTTCTTGGCCACCATTGACCACCATAGTAGGAACAATTGCTTTTTTAATTTCTTTGTTCTGTTGAACACAAAAGAAGATATTTTGAAAAATGTAGGAAAACAACAGTTCTGGGGCACTTTTGACTATGATTGTAATTTATTCTACTATGGTAGTCAATGGATTTCAAGAACTGTTTGGTTACAAGCATTCTTCCAAATATCTTTCTCTGTGTTAATCAGAACCTGGAGGGTGTTAAATACAACCCATTAAATTCAGTTAGATTTTACTTAACTATATAATTAGCAGGTTTAATGAATAAGAATGGGTAAATTTTACCCGCACTACCTAGCTATTTGTTTAGAGTAACAATGGAAACTTAAAAAAATGATTAAAATATACCCCAATACGATTGATAAAAACAACCCATGAAAAAAAGATATAGTACAATTTATAAAAATGAGTACATTCTACCTATTTGTTAAGATTAATAGTTGACAACATTAAAATATTGAGTAACATTTACCCTAAAATATTAGCCCTGGCTGGAACAGTGCGCCTGCATCAACTTCAAGGCGGGAATCAAGGGATTCAAATCATCATCTAACGTTATACTGGTGGAACTCGAAAGTGTCGAGCTACAGGTATGTTTTGTTTAACGTGTTGATATCATTACGAATGTAAATGTTTACTCGTTTAACTTTAATATGGCAACATATTTGTAATTGGAGCGCTTCTGTGTTGTATTGTCAGCACATGCCTGACAGGACAGCGCGAGTGAGAGAATGACATGCTACAAATAGACAATAGGGTCTGAGGAGAGAAAGAGCTGGAATGTTAATATTATTTCATCCTGTTGATGTAGGTTCTGTTTTACACATGGTGTCCAGTCGCGATGGGACCTCGCAACACAGTATGAAAGGTATATTTTCCATGTTTTTTTTGCCTCATTAGCTGCTTCAATGAAGCTGCTTTTTCCAAATGTTGCGGCTTCTGTATATCGTCTGGTTAGGCCACAGTGTTACAAGGGAAGGATTTATAGAGTTATTTTGTTATTGTTCTTGTTACGGAGTTACGGAGAATTCGCGTATATTTGACCAAGATAAATAAATGTCAAAACACTGAGTATTATTATAGTTGTTTTATTTTATTGTAAATGAGTTGACTCTGCAAAGTATGTTGAAAATGTTTGTTATTTGTTACTCCATAAAAAGTAAATGATTCAATCTTTTGTGTTTTGTGTGACCAAATTTAGGTAAATTCAACCTTCCCTAAATAATGAATATATAAAGTTTAATTATTCTTATTGATTATTTATTATTATTAATAATTAGGTGGACGAACAATACCTGCTGTCAAAGGGTAAAAATTATCCAATTTTATTAATTACTACGTCACTGACTATTTCCCACACCTGTTACTCATTTCTGTTTCCCTATTTATTCCCCTCTCCTCCTTTCAATTGTCGCGGCAATGTTTTAGTAAGAAGCTGGATTATTGGATGTACTGTTGCCCTCATGTTATGACCTCTCTATGCATATCCAGGATTCACCATCAAGGACTTAATTCCGCGTCCAGTTACGGTGAGGCCAAATCGAGAGAGAGCTGGCTTGGACCTTGGTTCGTTCGGCGAAATTCGTCTCTGCCCACCACGTTTGCGGTTACTGGTGCTAGCACAACCAGTCCTTATTTGGATTACCTTTTGGCTCTACTGTTGTGCTAGGAGTTCCCTGGCACTTTTTGGTTTCAGGTTGTTTTTTACACTGTGTGTTAAATAAACTCTCACTTCTGACACTCCTGCGATTGAGTCCTGTTATATAACTGCTGCGTCACTAAATTAACAAATGTAACTATACAGTAAACATTACATACGAAAAAATAAATGAAAAAATACCTTAATGGGGAAAGAAGAGTTTATTCATTATTTTTGATGTGTGTGACAGTTAATGGCCACAATGTTGTCTAGGCAACAACAGCCACTTCCACTTCCTGTTAGTATGTCTCAGTGCATGCATATTGTTTTGCTACACACTAAAATGTATATACTTACAAAAACAGTACATACTTTTACTGCATAGTATAAGTAGGTGAATTGGGATGCAGCAATAGTTTCTGAACCGTGTCTCTTTTTTTGCTCATGCTTTTGAACAGTTTTACTTGTGTAAATGTGTGCTTGTTTGATATCATATCTTTTCTTTTTGTAATGTCGATTGTTTTCTCATCTAAATTTTACAAGGCATTGCCTCCCTCAGAGAAAACCCCTCTATTTCAGTCAATTTAAAAACCGTTAGATGATATTATTAAAGGATATTTTATCACTCTACAAAACCACTATAATTTGCGTGGTACATGAAGAAATGCGGTAAAAACTGGATTACAATCCCTCAACGCAAGAGATTCTGTTGTACAACAATATTATTGAGCAAAAATTGCCAGAAGAACCTCAGTCATTGTTTGCATAGAAAACACAGAAATATGGAATGATGGATACAGAGAAAAGAAAGAACAACAATCTTTATCTTAGAGTGTTAGAGAAACATCCACTGACAGGACACAAAATGACAGGGTCAGAAATTGCAGGACAGTCTGATATGAACACACAATGTGAACCAAGCAGAATATTATAGAAACTAATTAATTGTAGTGCCAAACTAAAGTTGCCAAACTGGCTTGGTCATTCTGTGTTTGGGTCATACTGCATAATACTGTATAATGTATATGAAATACAGCCGCTGAAAATTTTTTGAGACCAAGTTATTTTCAATTGTTCTGGGTATGTGTTTAGGTAAAATTATCATGGGTGTTTTATTCTGTGAACTACTAACAATATTTCCCCCAAATTTCAATTAATAATGTTGTTTATTTGCATTTATTTGCAGAAAATGAAAACTGGAGAAACGGGTCAAAATAACAGAAAAGATACTCTGTATTTTTTCAGACCTCAAATACTGCAAAGAAAACAAGTGCATATTTACTCTTAAGCAATACAACAGTAATATTTTTTACATATTAGGAAAAGTTACATTTTTTTATGTAATAACCTTGATTTTTATCACAGTTTTTGTTTGTCATGCTATCGGTCTTTCACATTGCTGTTGGATGACTTTGTGTCACCCCTGAAGTTTGATTTTGTTAAAATTCAACAGACACTGGACTGGAATGACCACAATCCATCTTGAAATGCTGAATAAATAAAGATTTGGAATGGTTTCTTAATTTTTCCGCAGTTGAGTATGATATAATGTGTTTTCAGCTTTCCTGTGGCTCAGTGGTTAGAGCATAGCACTAGCACTAGCAATGCCAAGGTCATGGGTTCGCACATAGTCAGAAACAAATGTATAATACAATGCAATTTAAGTCACTTCGGATAAAAGCGTCTGCCAAATGCATAAATGTACATAATGTGATATGATACAGTAATAGAAGTGAGAAGTCTTTTAGGAAAGTCATTATTTTATGCCATTTCATTTGGTGATGCTGGTGGCTCAGAATCGCACACTACACCTTTCAAAAGACCCAGAATGGGTTTGAAGGTTGATAAGATAATGGCTGACAATAACATCACTATGGAGTCCCATGGGGATTCTAAATGTTATTATCATTAGCAGTGCTTATTGTGATCTGTTCTATTACTTTTGCATTGGTCATTGAGTTCAAGCCTATTATAGGTCATCAAAGAGATGGTTCTGGATTCTCAACATCGCTGTAATTTAGATGACCTTATGTGGGCAAAATTAACATCCATTGTGTCGTAATGGCAGTCATCAAAGAAACTCAATTGTAAGTAATGAAGCTCTGTTGAGAGTCCAATACTCCAAACATCTGCTGTTATTTTGCCATGTGCAGAAGAGCAGAAAATACACCACCGATATTCATATACTGTGTCGGCTTTCTTATAATTCTTCCCAGGTGTCGCATCAAATATGCCGTAAAATGTCTGATTTGATTGAACCATATTACGCAATATGATGGCAAGAAATAATAGTTCGTAAATTTTGAAAAATGGCAATTTCTTTAAGATTCCCCCAATATGGATTCTGTATGGATTTTAATCCATCCCTTTATAATGTCACTCTTGGCATAAATATAATAATGAGCTGTGTATACAGTTTCAAAACAGTTGCATCTCCATAAGACAATAAGTTACATTTATTCATTTGGCAAATTTTATCCAAAGCGACTTACAAGTAGGAGAGCATGTAAACATTTTGTCAACACGCTAAACAGTGCCATTAGTTCACAAGGCCATGCTACTAGGAGGATTAAACCTGGAGTAAGCAAGGGAGAGATTTTTTTTTACACAAGACATAGACAATTATTGGTTAAGTCAAATTAATGCAGAACAGGTATGTATTGAGCTGTTTTTTGAAAGTTGTGAAGGATGCTGCAGTTCGGGTGGAGGCTGGAAGTTCATTCCACCACAGGGAAACCGAATGAGTAAAGGTTTTTGCAAGCGATTTGCAAGTGACTGTAGATCTTAAGTGCAATCATTATGACTTTTCAACTACAAGTTTTGTCAGATGGTGAAGAGAAATGTTTGCCATGCTACAAAACAATATTACAATATCGCTTATTGCTCCCTGAACTCTCTGTACGTCACTTTGGATAAAAGCGTCTGCTAAATGACTAAATGTAAATGTATTACTAAGTGCTGCCACTTTAATATTATAAATTCCCCTCTTGCTACAAGAGTTACACAGACACAATTACAGAAAAATAAATTAACCTTGAATAATATTCAGAGCAGCCGAGCATGAACGCTAGGTGGTTTGTTTACGTATTTAAAGCTGCCTGAATGCAGAAGTGTGAATGCGCTAGACTGATGGATCACCGCTGAGAAATGGAGAGATAAAGTGAATGTGTGTTTGCTGGGATGTGAAAGTCATGGAGACTGTAATGTGAGGTCTGGGTATTTAACTGTCAGACTCTGACCGCAGGAAAGATGGTGTTGTTGCTGATGTGGGTGTAATCACAGTCACGTTGAAGGGGTGAGTACCCGGGCAGCTTTGTTATATCCTCACACACACACAACACGGAGCTGATAATTACTGTCACACCTGTCTGAACGCTGTTCCCCTCCTGGGCTGAATGAAGTGAGACAGCTGTTCTTGCAGTGAGGGGTGTGGACATACACCTGTCCTACTGAGATCCCCCTTGATACCGTGTGTAATAGTGGGAGAGTATACATGTGTAATTTATCTGTGCTACTGTAACAAAGTGTGATTATGTTTAGGGTTTGGGGGATGTCCCAGTTAAAGGCGGGGTGTCCGATTTCTCTTAGCCATTGTTGATGTTCAAATCATCAAAACAAACACACCCCTACCCCCATCTTTCGCTTTCGTCAGTGCTCAGCTCGGCTAATGTCCGTCCTGTGCACTGTGCACCTTACTGCTGATTGGCTACAAGGTTGATTTGGTACTCGGCCCGACTCAGTTGTCTAAAGCGTAATTCGGAAATCGGTTACCCCGCCTTTATGTTTTTTGTTCTGTATTTGTTTACATCAGGGGTGTTCAAACCTAGCTGCTTCTGGATGGTTGTTTGCTTCTTTCCAGACACCTTGGATTTAGGATGTCTCATCTCAAACCTGGAAAAACATCTGGGTTTAGTAACATTAAAGGTCCAAGGTGTAATTCCACCGTGGGTCCCCCTGCATGGAATTCGCCATGTTGTTTCTACAGTATCCCTAAACGGACAAACTGCCCTACAGAGCACGTTTCGTAAATACGTTATCCCCTTTGGCAAAGAAGTGAAAGTGTCAGCCACCGTAGTGCTTCGAAAGGGAGGGGTGGAGTGAACCGTTGGTTGCGATTCGCAACCTCACTGCTAGATGCCGCTAAATTTCATACGGTTTAAAGCTTAAAGGGAAGTCAGGGTATGGAGAGATGTATGGCTTAATACGTTGAAATAGCCTTACACTACTAGCATTTGTCATTAGAAACACATCAAATAGTTTCATTTCATTAATAAAAACCCTAAATGTGATACTAATTTTAACGTAAGGAGGCCGCCATGTTCTTTTTTGATGACGTAAAATGGTTGCATGCACAGGCAGCCAAACTGAACACAGACACACTAATCAGTTCTTCAGTAAATATAAGGTACTGTAGGATAAAAACGTATATATAAATAAGGCTAAAATAATAAAGAAAGAAAATAAAGACACTATTTGATGTATTTTCATACATTTTAATATTGTTGGTCAGAAAACAAAATTTAGCCATTATAAAACGAATTTTATCCCGATTTTGACTTTTTGATGTTGATTTATCAACATCAGTAGCCTATTGTCTTCTCTCTCGGTCATTAGCTGACGGGGGCTAATATTCACGTGTGCGCTAATACAGAATAAATAACCAAACCGCAAGCATCGTATTGTTGTGTTTATCAGTATATTCTCATAATTTATAAAGTATACGATAATGGTGGATGCGGATGTCTTAAATAGTTCTAACTAGACTGTAGTTAGTGATGCTTTGAAAAAGCATAACTATTGTTATTCGAACATACATATTTACCATAATTATTCTTGTTCCGCCAATACTTTGGCACGCTACTTGTCCCGCAGCTTTTGACGTAGACCCATGAATGAATACATCACATCGACGGGCCTATTCGGGAATGGTGTGCTATGACTTTTATAAGCGATGGGTGGGGGGGTGCAATGGGGGGCGAAAAACCACCCGAAAAATCCCATTGACTTAACATTGCGCCCAACTTTGAGGGATCGTAGCTCCGAGCGAGGATAATACATGAAAATAATACACGATTTGAAGGGGTTATCAGGCTCTATAAGAACATCACTCACAATGGGGTGTAAGTTGCAGCCCTGGGGTGTGAGAGCCTCCCAAAATTTCCGTATACTTATAATGGAGCCCATAGACTCCCATTCAAACCTAGATACCTATATATTCACGCGTTATTTTTTTGCTTTGGACCCATGAATGACTACATCAAATCGAGCGGCCCATTGAGGAATGGTGTGTGATGACTTTTGGAAGCGATCGGGTGGAGGGGGTGCGATGGGGGGAGAATAAAAACCCGAAAAATCCCATTGACTTAACATTGAGCCCAACTTTGACGGGTCGTAGCTCCAAGTGAGGATATCGTAAAAACATGAAAATAATACACGATTTGAAGAGGCTATCAGGCTCTGTAAGAACATCACTCACAATGGGGTGTAAGTTGTACCCCTGGGGTGTTAGAACCTCCCAAAATTTCCCAAACACAGGAAGCATGCCCATATAAGGCGTAAAACGTCCCGTGTTGAATATCTTAGCAGTACAACCACTTAGAGACAAGGGGGTGGGCTCATTTTACTCAGGCTACCAATCAGTGTGACATGAGCATTATGAAGTTATTAAGCCACGCCCATAGCAACCATTTACAGCAACCTAGCAACCAATCCCATAGACTCCCATTATAAAAAGTCCATGTGGATATCTTTGCAACACAATGTCGTAGAGACAAGGGGGTGGGCTCATTTGACTCACACAACCAATCAGTGTCACAGGATCATCTTGATGCTATTAAGCCACACCCATAACAACCATTTACAGCAACCTAGCAACCGATCCCATAGACTCCCATTATAAAAGGTTCAGGTGGATATCTTTGCAACACAGTGTCATAGAGACAAGGGGGTAGGCTCGTTTTACTCAGGCAACCAATCAGTGTCCCAGGATCATCATGAAGCTTCGAAGCCACGCCCATAGCAACAAAACATGTCAGCCTAGCAACCGTTTAGCAATACCTATATCTCTGCATCGGAACATCATAGAGAGAAGGGGGTTGGTTCTTTACACTCATAGCTTAGAGCATCATCAATTGGCAGATGCTAAGCCACGCCCATAGCAACCAAACAGGTTAGCCTAGCAACCATTTGGCAAAATAGCTTAGAGCATCATCAATTGGCAGATGCTAAGCCACGCTCATGGCAACCAAACAGGTTAGCCTAGCAACCATTTGGCAAAACCTATATCTCTGCATAGGAACTTCGTAGAGACACGGGGGGTGGTTCGATTCACTCATAGATTAGAGTATTATCAATTGCAGATGCCAAGCCACGCCCATAGCAACCAAACAGGTTAGCCTAGCAACCATTTAGCAACGCCTATATCTCTGCATCAGAACAACATAGAGACACGGGGGTTGGTTTGTTTCACTCATAGGTTAGAGTATTATCAAGTGCAGATGCCAAGCCACGCCCATAGCAACCAAACATATTAGCCTAGCAACAGTTTAGCAATATGTATATCTCTGCATCAGAACATAGTAGAGACATAGGGATTGGTAAGATTCATTCGTGGCTTAATGTGTTATCACTCTAGTGCCCAGTTCCGCGGTTTGCCACAAAGCATAACTCACATTTTCTTCAGAAAATGTACCTATCTAGTTTAAAGCTATGATTTAATGCATGTTTACATTGAACAGACGCTTACTGAATGCATTCTTCTTTTATGGCAGGCAGGCTGGCTGGCTTGTGTCAATAGGACATACCGCTACCTACTGTCCCTGCGTATTTATATATATGATCTTATGTTTGACGTCTCATATTTTACTTTTATATATCGAAAACATTTGTGCTTCGCTGCAGCGTTAAGAGAACGGGTCAAGGTTGCAACCATTTGACGTCACAGATTTTGATGCAAAAAAAATGGCGGCCTGCAAGTAAAAATATTTTTTCAAAGTTTATGAATACTGTAACAGTTACACTGTTTTTTAATTTCACATTTATAAAGTCAATGCCATTGTTAATATATTAAGCCATACATCTCTCTATACCCAAGGTTCCTTTTAAGCCAGGTCTAGAACTTAGTTAAATTAGGATATTTAAGTCATTTTTAAAACCATTCTTAAAAAAACACTACTGTGAGATCTTGAGACAAAACAAATGCGCTAATATACATTGTATTTTAAAATAGGTCAGAACAAGGACCAATTTAAATAAAATGAATATTTTGCAAAACTACTATGGAATCTTTTGTATTTACAGGTCATCTGACGTACGTAAGTCACATGATCATTCTTTAAAGATGTAAAATTGTGTACTATAACCTTGCAGAAACACCTAATGCGAGGCCGCTTCCAAGTCTAAGGGGCTTTCCATGCCATGTCATTGCCATGATTTTTGGAAATAATTATCGTGAGATAAAAAAAGTTTTAGTCGCATAACAGTTGATGGAAACGGCATTGTTTCGCAATGGTCATTTATTGACATTTAGAAAATCGGAAATGTGTCATGCAAATCTGTAATGGAAACCAGGCTATTTACTCCACAAGTCTGCAAAATCTAATAGAGACGTAAACAATTCACCGCGAGCTGGTTGAAAATCAATTATAATATGTCACGATTCAAGTCGGTTGAGGGACCGCTGTGTTTACTGCAAACTTGGTAAACGTGGGTATGCTGCTATTTCCTAAATGTTAAAAAATTCCAAGAAAAGCACAAAGCCTTAGTTTGTTTATATTAAAGAGACTTTTGTATTATTCATTTTTTATTTGATTTGGAATTTGTTTTAAAATTGCAGTTTAGTTTTGTTATTTGACATAAAATATCTTTTTATTTTACAAAGAAATGTGCAGCATTTGAAAAATATTACAAGGGCAGTTGTTTATTTAGAATTTGTCTTTACTCATTTTGTAAATATGAACCATCAGTATCGTGAATTGCATCGCATTGTGATGTGAGTGAATCGTTACATCCCTGCAATCTAATGATCAGTGCCAGTTTGATCAGCCCAGTCCATCAAAGCAGAAAAATAACATCTATTACATTATAAAACATGCAGACACATTTTCTAATAACATTTGTGAATTATATCTGGAGAATATCAAAATATCAGCAAAATGTAGGTTAAAATCCGCATTGGCTGAAGTTTCATCACATTCAGAAGGGCAACGAGAACATCAAGAACAAGCAAACATGAGGCCAAATGAATATTTATAACCAGCTGAACAGGGAGTGGTCAGGGGACCACTGTGAAATGTTTATTCATAAGGGGATTATGTAAAATAGCCAGAGAGGCGTGTTGGTACATTCAGACAGGGTCTAATGGTCAGTAATTAAAACTCAAAGCCGGTGTTATAAGCAACAGAGAGCACTCATTGTTTCGGGTGTTGAAGAGTAGGACTGGTATTCCCTTTAGAGAACTGCATTAATCCTGCAGCATTCTGTGCATTGATTTGTGTGTGTGTGTGTGTGTGTGTGTGTGCGTGCGTGCGTGCGTGCGTGCGTGCGTGTGTGTGTGTGTGCGTGTGCGTGTGTGTGTGTGCTGACAGATGGGAGCACATCACAGGCCTGTCTCTGACCAAACACTCACACATGTTCTCCTTCCCCACATTTGTTTGTCCTTGTCTTCACCTTTTTGACTTAACGTCCATCTGATCGTCCACACTGTGTTATGCACATTTACAAAAGTTTTCTTTGTGGCTGTTATGGTGAACAAGAAATTATAGTTTATTATTGCTCACAAAAATACCTTTTTACAGCCTAACATACGAAGGGATTGTTGAAATACAGCTATAAGGGAATTGAGCTATTCAGAATAAGCTCTTTTTAAGCTTTCCTTACTGGAAGTCTAGTATCTAAACACACCAGACTCTATCTGTCTCTCCATCTTTCTGGTAAAGTATACAGTATTGGACACATGTGTTACCATGTCAATGGTGGCTGTATGGACTAGTCTGCCCACCATAGCCAACTTAAACATGGGTGTCAGTTTGACTTTTACTGCAATGCAACTGTTTGCTCTGTCTAACTTTAGACTGTATAACCAGTGTAAGCTCTAAAGCCCTGTAAATGCAGTCTTGGGCTCTTTTCTAGACATGGACATTCTCCCTCATTGACAGATTTTTTTATTCCAGTGAGAGAAAAATCTGAAAGCCGTCCGTCATTTTGACGAATTGCAATGTGGGCAGTTTGTAATACCCCTTTTTGTCGAGTTGGTAGCATTGTAGGGGATTTACAGTAAAAGACCCGTAGACCAGTTATGATGAATGAAGACGAAGAGTCAGGAATGCAATCAATCTAAGAGAATTTACTGAAGAAAAATAGTTCTCTATCGATAGTTCACTCGTACTGCGTAGCAGGATGCTATGGGGAAAAATCCTTTTTTCTCCGATGACTGAAGCTTTTTTCCAATAACGCAGTGAAACTGCACGGCCATTGGTTTGTGAAAAGTAAAACTTTAAACCAATGGCAGCGAAGCTGCACGGACCTATGGCGATGGAGCCCGCCAAAGGGGGCGGGGCTTATAGCTATATAAGCAGACACATCTCGGCACTGATTGCTTCGCCGCCAAAAAGCATTCGACCTCCTGCTCAGCGGCTTCCCTATCCAGCAGACCCGGTCTTTTCCCTGCTGCCATCCGGCGACTCTAAAAGAGCATTTTTTGTGAGCAAATTTCCTGCAGTGTTGTAAAATGCCACGCCGTACTTGTCACTCGTGCAGGGTTTTCCTGCACGCTGCTGATAGTCACGGCTAGTGCGTCTCGTGCTTGGGGGTTTCCCACGCCAAAGAAGCACTCAAAGAGACGGAATTAGGGATGGGTACCGAGAACCGGTACTTTTTTGGACCGGTACATAATTGGGTCGATACCAGAGTATCGATAAGCAGGCGGCACTGTCCTCCTCGCCCCTCTACTATCTCTGTATGGGATCTTCCCACGGTGTTGAGAGCTCTGAAGAGCTCTCCCTTTGAGCCTTTGCAGTCTGTGGACCTTCGTTCTCTGATGCTAAAGACCGCTCTGCTGCTAGCGCTGGCATCGGTTAAACACATAGGTGATTTACAGGTGCTCTCGGTGAGCCCTGCCTGTCTTGAATTTGGGCCTGACGACTCTAGGGTGGTCCTCAAACCGAGACATGGCTACGTACCGAAGGTGCTCTCTACCCCGTTTAGGGCACAGGTAGTGACGCTTTCTGCGCTCCCCTCCACCGAGCGGGACCCGGAGCTAAACCTGCCTGCCCCATCAGAGCACTGATGGTTTACATCGAGCGTTCCACCCCCTTCAGGCGCTCGGAACAGCTCTTTGTCTGCTTCAGTGACCGCACCAAGGGGTACCCAGTCACGAAGCAGAGACTTTCTAAATGGATAGTTGAGGCTATCTCGCTAGCATATTCTTCCTTGGGCCTTCAATGCCCTACGGGAGTTAGAGCCCACTCTACTAGAGGTATCGCCTCGTCCTGGGCTTGGTCTAGCGGTGCGTCTATAGCGGAGATTTGTGCGGCGGCCTGTTGGGCTTCGCCGTCCACATTTACCAGATTCTATAGTCTGGATGTCCCGGCCTTACAGGCTCGGGTCCTCTCTGCTTAAGGACTTACACTAGGTTGAGATAAGGGAACGAGTACTGCATTCATGGCCGTGCTTACAAGCTGCAGGGTCGTCGTAACCTGAGGACACTGCGGAGATGTGTCTGCTTATATAGCTATAAGCCCCGCCCCCTTTGGCAGGCTCCATTGGCATAGGTCGTGCAGCTTCGCTGCCATTGGTTTAAATTTTTACTTTTCACAAACCAATGGCCGTGCAGTTTCACAGCGTTATTGGAAAAAGCTTCAGTCATCGGAGAAAAAGGAGTTTTCCCCATAGCGTCCTGCTACGCAGTACTTGGTTCCCATATCTCAGGGAACCGAGGTTACGTAAGCAATCGAGTACGTTTGTAGTTTTGCCAGCAGAAATCAGCTTCAGCACTCTCAAGGAGTTCCACAGGAACAGAAAGCTCTCAAACACTTCTGGAGTCATGAGACAGGACATCCGATATAGTCCTATAGATTATCAAAGATGACAGGCATGTACTATAATAGAACTTAATTAAAACATGACATTACGTCTGTTTCGTGATTTTCCACCCTTTCTCACTTTCCTGAAACAATACAATCACACATACACAAACTCCTCAAGGGTAGAGTGTGTGCTAACAGCTGTTTTTCGAACAATGATATTAAGTCCCTTTTCACAGTAACACTGACCTAGCAGGAAGAGAGGCCCTAAGCATTCATTAAAGACTTTAACCATGAATTATTCTCTACTTTCTGTAGTTTAATGATGAACAATGAAAAAGTCACTTACAGAACATATCTATATTTAACCCAATATGTACATCACCGTTTAAGCAGTAGCCTAAACATGAGATATCCAAAGTCGTTTGGTTGAATGTAGTCTTGCCTACAGACAAAATCTCGGTCACTTCTACTTAGGTGGAAAATGTTACTTAATTAAAGTGAATTTTCATAGTGAGAGTTATCAGCAAATGTTTGAACAAAATATCAATGTAGGATTGACAAAAGGCCACTTGGAGACACCAAAGGGCCACCTGGAGACTCCAAAATGTATTTGGTGTCATGATCACTTCTGACATATTCTGAACAAAAAAAAAAATGCTGCTTTATCTTTTTCTTTTATCTTAAAAAAACTTTATATTATTCATAGTATTTAATAGTTGTCAGGATTAATTATTGTTTTACAAATTTAAACAGGCATTGCATGTACCTAAAGCCTCAAATTGTTCACTGGTGATTCAACCTTCTTTAACAGGTTAGAGATTAATTCTCTTCTATGAGTGTTAAATTTGCGTGCGTGCGTGCGTGCGTGAGAGAGAGAGAGAGATGGGTCAGGATTGATTGATATGGAGTAACTGCCTCTATATTGAGATTTTACATGTCCATCTGCATACATTGCACTATTCTTTCTTCTCTATTTTTGTCCTATTTTATCTGGTGAGAATCTCAGGAAGATTATTAATGGCAGAGAGTTATTATTTAGATGAAAGAATGTAGAGATATATCAGTTCACATCAATGACATCTTCACTGGAATTCACACAAAAGAGTCTTTAGTTCTCTAGAGAAAAGAAAGGAAAGGGAGAGAAACAGACAGGAAGAGCATATTGATCTTAATAGTGATAAGTGATATGGGGCCATATACAGTATGTTTTCCGAATCATTTTGCACCTGGTTTTCATTGGCAATTGTTTGTTTTGACGTTCACATTTTTCCTCTCAGTCGCCTGAAAGTTGAATTATTGCATTCTTGTTTGCTTAAACTTTAAATTCCAGATTTTACGACAATAAACCACATTCTTCACACCCGTAACCTGTAATAATGTGCTGAATCTGACCTACAATGATTACAGTACCTCCAAAAAAGTCTCCAACACCATCTGTTGAGATCTGTATAAGAAGCAAAGCAGCTGGAAGGTGCATTTAGGGCTTTAAAGAAACATTTTACCCAAAATATAAACTGTTATCATTATTTACTCACACTCATGTCATTCAATACCTTTTCATTATTTACTCACTAAACCTTTATCACACACTTTTGCAATGTGTACCTGCAGGAACAACTCCACCACATTGTCGGTGTCTTTGACATTGCAGTTATATTTCAAAGAAGTGAAAATAACACCTGACAGAAATGATGCATGTTGAAGTGTCTTACAGTTTTCTTTTGTACAGTAAATAGTGCTTTCAGGTGTTTTAGTGTGGAGAAGCTTTTGGAAAACACTTGAAAACGCTAGTGTGAAAAAAGAGTCTTCCCCTATTGCAACCCAAAAGTTCATTCAGAATGCTGCAACCTTACAAGAGGAAATTCAGTCAAAAGTATTTGCCAAGAACTTAAATGTAAAAGTTTTAAATTTCCAACCCGAATGAATGGACTGTACTGTAGTGTTAAATCTGTTCAGTCTTTACCTTTTTACTGTAAGGATGTATACTGTACTACTAGTCAAGTTTAAATTAAAAAGAGAAGTGCAGATTTTACTTTAAAAAGACAAGTTCAAACATATTAAACACAGTTATGTTTCAGTATATTTTATCTTCATATCAAGTTGTAAGGGAATCTATAGATCTGAAGGAAAGTCATTGAAAACAGTACATTGGTTGTATATGTTTTTTTTTATGGATGGGCTCTGCCAGGCTTTGCATATCTTGGGATGAAAATGCCCCCAAATGTGAAGGACCCTTGACACCAAAACTGTACCTCTATTGTTTAACTTTACAAAGTGACCTGGAAAGATACAATAGATTCTAACTCTACTGTATATATAGTAAAATAATATGAATTTACCTTGGGTACTGTACCTGTTGTGCACTGTAAAGCAAAGAATTAAAACATTTCTTAAAGTAATATTTCACCCAAAAATGAAAATTCATCATTTACTCACCCTCTTGTCATTTCAAACCTGTATGACTTTCGTTCTTCCACAGAACACAAAAGAAGATATTTAAAAGAATGTTGTTAACTGGCCCCCATTCACTTTGGTTTTCTAATAGAAGTGAATGGGGGCCAATGCTGTTCGGAACTTTTTCAAAATATCTTCTTTTGTGTTCTGCAGAAGAAAGAAAGTCATACAGGTTTGAAAAGACAAGAATGCGAGTATAAATGATGACAGAATTTCAATTTCAAAAAAGAGAGCAGCTCAAATGAAAGTAGGTGTGTGAAAGATGAAGGCATGAAGCTGAAAAGTTGAGTGTTAGAGGAGAGGTCTGCAGGCAGATCATTACTTGCTGATTTCTCAAAGCTTAGATGGACTTCTTGTCAGCATCTTGTATCTGTAGTTTTATGTGAATATGAATTACAAAATATCCACTACAACAAAGGGAGCAATTGTTCTCGTACAGAACAGCAGAAATACTCGTGTCTCAATGATAAAGATGAAATTTATCATCGAGACACAAGCAGAACAAATATGAGGATACTTGCTTACTGCCACTGTTCTGACACTCTCATTATTTCTCTGTATCGCTCTTTCTGTTTACCTCTGTACACCCCATACACATAGACACAACGTCATCAAAAATAGAATAATTCAGGGAAGAAAGAGATTTTTGAAAAAGGTACTTTTTTTCTAGCATTTTGAATGCTAGAATTGGGCGGTGAGGGTTTAATCAGAAATGCCATTTTAAACCTGGAAATATGAGTAAATAAGAATGGGACAGAGAAAAAAGAAAACAGGAGTTGAATGGAAAAAGGCTTAGACTTTGCTTAGAATTTGAACCCCGCATCAAACACGGAACATAAATTGGCCAAAATATAATTTTCTTATAAACAGTGCAAACTATACAACTTTTAAAGGAACAGTTCACCCCAAAATAAACATTCTGCCAGTTGTTCCAAATCAGCACTGTAAAAAACAACCTATAGAATCTACTCAAAAAATTGAGGTAACAATTTACACTCACTTTAAAGGTGTATATTCTACCCCATATTTTTGAGTAAAGAGCACCTAAATTTATAAGCTATAAAAAAACTAAATTAAATTGGGTAACGTTTACCTAATATATTATACAAGTAATTACATTTTCATGTGTAGGCTAAAAAAGGGCTGTGCCAGGTAACAGGTTAAAGTAAAACGGAATCAGGTGAGAGCAGAGTAACGGGGAAATGAGGCACACGTGTGATAAGGAGCACGTGGAGCCCAAAATAACAAAAATAATAGAAAATAACAAACCAACCAAGACAGGGCATGACACATACTAATTCTACTTTCGAATACTATTAAGGACAGCTAGTATGCAGATTGGAACGCAGCATATGTGTCTCATTTATCATTTATTCACCCTCATGTCATTTCAAACCTGTATGACTTTTTCTTCTACAGAACACAAAACAAGATACTTTGAAGAATGTTGGTAACCAAACAATACGGAACCCCATTCACTTCCATTGCATGAACACTTACGTAACAACTGAGACATTTCTCAAAATATCTTCTTTTGTGAAGAAACAGATACAGGTTGTGAACACCATGAGGATGAATACATTCTGACAGAAATTATATTTTTGGGCGAACTATTAAAAAGCATCCATAATTTAAGATGATCTTGATGACCATTTTGCCGTTTTCCAATACAGATGCAGAAGTTGCTCGCTCACACTTTATAAGAGGTCTGGTACTTTTGCTCCAAGCGGTTAATTGTAGAAGAGTTTGTTTATGCATTCTTCAGGCCTCGCGAGCCTTTTCCACTTTCCTCGCTATCGATCACTAGTCCAAAAATGCCTTTGGGGGCAGTGTGAAGTCAAGAGATAATATATTTTAGCACAGTAAATGAGCTAGCAGGCCTGTGAACATTCTGGTCTCCTTACTGTGAGCGAAACTAATGTTTATTAGGCCGAAGACTCCCAACAGTCAAGGAGATAAAGAGGCATACGGATCATCTCTAATGGTCACCGAAGGGGATTCTTAGATATTATTACACGGCGCTCTGGAATGCTTGATTCTGATTGGCCAGTCGCGACATTCCAAGGGTTGTTACTTTCAAATAACACCAGCTCAAAACTACACCCTGTAACCCAGATGCTGCAAATCATTTTGACAGGTACAGTTTAATATTACACAAAATTAAATATAAATATGTCTTTTAATCACATATATGACATTATATTTACAAATAATTAAACCAAATTGAATGTTCATGACAGTTGAACGTCGTTTCTCACCTTAAAACCGAAAGTAAACAGCTTTTATTCGCGGGAGGTCTGCATTCGGTAAAAATGAGCTAATAAAAAATTTCAAATTCACATTTCATGTCCAGTTTTTTTCTCATGGCAAGTAGCCGTGTAATAAGCGGGATAATGTACAGTCATATTTTATTTCTGCGATAACAACCGGCTGCCTGTACATTATCCCTTACTTATCACACCTTATATCATTTTACAAGGTTCTGATAACCATAGGACGGCAAATGGAGTGCTGCTTGAGCGCACATCTGGAGTCAGTATTGAAACCTGTCTTGTTCGTCTGTCTTTTATAACTTTCATTAAAAATGTGTTTACCTCTAAAATAATTTTACCTCTAAACTATTGTTATTTTCTGACCTGGCTTACAGTAACACTGTACGTAAGATCAATTCCCATTCCATCACAGTCCTGTATATCTTTTTTCTTGTTTTCTTTCATTACAATGACTTTTACACGCAAAAACTAGATTTTTTATATCATAATGGAATGTAGGACTTCTTGGCAAACAGAAGATATAATGAGGATGGACTGATAATACGGCATCATTTAGTTTCTAACTAAGACGGTTGGAAAATTATGCACTAAACCACTAGTTCAAGATCAGCGTAAAGAGATGAAGTCTCTGACTTGCCTTCATATCGCCAAATGAGAAAACGTGAGGCTCTCAGCCCAAATGAACTGAGGCTTTTCTTCATTTAAATGACTTTCTCATGCTGCTGCTTTCAAGACAGTCTGTTTAGACCAGATTAAATGTACCTTACTATTCTATTCAGGCACATAATAAGAAGTCATTTGAAGGTAATTACCCAGTTCTTTATAAGGCGCTCTTCTCGCTTTTGATTTATTCATATTTTGTTTAGCAATAAAACATTTCTATGCAAAAGCTTCTTCTCTTTTCTGGTGCGGAAAGATTAAACCAAGTGCATCAGTTGGCAAGAAAGTTCTGGCCCAGATGTCCTGATAAAAGTCTTCCATAAGTAGACACGAGAAATGTTTCCTGTTAGAAAATGATCCATGTGGTGTGAAAAGTAACAAGAAGAGAACAGAAAGTGAGAATAGACGGATATATTTTAATCACACAGGGATCTGACACTAGGATGGTAGGGAAACGTGGTGTGGATAGTGTTCACAAAAGGGGACTTAAAGTGACCCAAAAATGAAAATTCTGTCATCATTTACTCACCCTCTTGTAATTTTCAAACCGCAAAACACAAAAGAAGATATTTTAAAGAAAGTTTTAAATATTTAAGCACTGGCCCCTGTTCACTTCTATTTTATGGGCACAAAACCGATGCAAGTGAATTTGGGCCAGTTACTAACATTCTTCAAAATATTTCTTTTGTATACTGTGGAAGAAAGAAGGTCATACAGGTTTGAAATGACAAGAGGGTGAGTAAATGATGACAGAATTTTCATTTTGGGTGAACTATCACTTTAAACAACCAGTCTTGAATTGTTATAGTATTACTTTCTTATTTTTTGTACTGAAAGACCAGCAAACCTCCTATTAATCTCCTCAGTTCTAAGCCTCCAGACCTCCATAGAGATCCTGCAGTTTGCGGGTTTAATGTTTTTTTCACACCAAAAATCAAATAAACGCGCACCAGATATAATGCGATAAGATGCAATATAACATAAATAGTAAAAGCATTAAGCATATGGTTTCAAAATATTTAAGGATACAGTTACACAAGCATGCAGTTTTATCCTTGGTAGAGATATTGCAACTGAATGAAAGCTGAAAGAATGAATGAAAGAATGAAACTCTTGTGATTTTATGATTTACTTATGATCCACCTAATAACTATATTGTCACAGTGAAATTGTGCACATTTTTACAAAGGGTTTCTTATGAAAGGAAAGAAAAAAAAAAAACAGACATGTTAACACTATCTGTGGGTGAAAGCGCTGAGATCAGTCATCGCAAGCGCTGATGCTTCACAAAGACCTCTGACATTCGTCATAAATGCTTTATATTGATCTGCTGTTTTGCAGTCACATTTCTCCTCTAAAGCTATTAAACTCTGACAAGAACAACGTGAAACAGAATCAGAACAAGCTAAAGGCTTAAAAAATTAATATTTGAAACAATGTGACAATTTTTTAATTACCTGCATGATTGTTAATTTAGTGACACTCAGAGACATTGTCAACATGAATTATACATTTGACTGCGGAGTCACATTTAATCACTAATGAAGATAATCTTGGTGATACAATCTAACACTTCCATCTAAAATTTGTACATGGTTCACAATGCAGTGGAAGTGATCAAGATAGAAAAGTCATGCCGGGGTCTTTATCATTAGGCTGTGGGGTACTACAATCAAGACAGCGGAGGAAATGAAACAAACTACATCTACCGGATCTGACAATATCAAATCTGACTTCTTTCATGGTACAAAAGCTCTGACACGGCTAGATAAGACGTTATGTGACAGGGAAAAACATGCACATTTGTATTGCACTGGCATTTGAAATCATGTAAATACAGGCTGTATTGTCCATTCATATAAGATTGTTCAAAAGTGTTCTTTGAAATGTAAAAATGCTTAGAAAGTATGTGGACGGTTAAAAACAATCAAATTCCAAAGTAATACAATGAATGTAAACAATGCTTAATGTTTATATTTTCTACCTTTCTGATGAGGTTTTCTAATATGTAGAAAAAAATGGCACTGATGCTGGGAAATCTCAGCATTCAGTTGCAAGGTAGTTTAATGGAATAGATTAGTTATTAGAAGTTATTATAGTTATGTTTTCAGTTTTTTAATGTTTCGAATTATAAAATATATATATTTATTTTTTCATGTAACTTTTAGTTTAACTTTTAGCTTTTTTTGTTGTGTGCTTTTATCATTTTATTATTTATTTGTTTATTTATTATGTTGCAACGTATGTTTAATTTATTTCATTTAATTTTTTGTTTTTTTAATTTTTAAAATAATTTTAGTGCCTTAACTTTTAAGTTTATTTCTAAGTAACTTCTGTTTGAAGTTTTTATTTAAGTTTGTCAAATAATATTTAGGCCAACATTTTATTTGATTTCAATTAAGATGTTTTAATAGTTTTAGTAAACTATATAACCTTGGTTGATATCAGGCTTTTGTTCAAGACAGTCATGTTTTTACATGATTTTCTCGACACACATTTTCTCTATGCTGTCTTGTCTCTCTCACATTGCTAAACTTTAATAATGTAATTATAAAATAATATGATAAAATCCTTCAATACAAGCCATCTAAGCCCATTCTTTGTCAGTTGAGATTGCATTCCTATACAGTTCTATCTCTACTTCTGTCTGCAATGAATGTGACTGACCTCATGCAAGGTGTCTGCATACCTTCATACACGTGTTGTATAATTTGGCCATTCGTTTATCTTATTTTAGCTGAATTTCTTGTACCAACTCTATTATGTATTTCAGTGCCCCTGTGCATTGACTAAAGCCCAGCACGACCAGAGCCGCTGTCATCTGTCGCTATTCTTAGCAGACTGAGTGATGACCGCTATGCTATTCTAACTGGGATGAAAAGTAGGCTAACTCCTAGACGACTTCCTTCACCCTCACCCCCAAGAGGCTCACGGCGAGTTCTTTCCTGGAATCATTGCAGTGACACATCAGACACAGCGAATCCCCAGCAAGTTTGGAGTCCCCAGTCGAAGAAAAGAAGACCATCACGCCAGCAAAATATAGGAGGGAAAATTGCTCAGTGTCTTTAAACAGGCAAAGTGTTTCTGACTGGTTCCAACGGGTTTTCCGTTGTTTACACCGCAAGCAATTACTCTTTTAGATATTTTATGCAAATGTAATCTATTACTGAATGGAAGGCCGAAAGGTGTCGCATCAAATCTCTCCCCTGATGAGAGATTATGTATGACATACCGCTTATTGCTCCCTGAACTCTCTGTGAGTCGCTTTGGATAAAAGCGTCTGCTAAATGACTAAATGTAAATGAGAGGACAAACCGAGGCTCTCTGCTCGTCTATTTGAACATTTGTCTCCCTTACATCCACTTGCCAAAACCTTCCCAGTGACCAGACTTTAACATGTGCGCTGAATTATTCAAAGATAGCGCTCAATTATTTATCAGTCTCTGGTATATTTGGAACGTTTGTTAAGAGTCTGCTGAATGGATTATTGGAACTGAAATGAACATCCATATGCACCGTCCTCAGCTCCAGTTTTGGTCGTCATAAAGAAGGGTATTGTGATATGTGAGAAGCAGGGCAACACAGATGAAATCGAACAGCGGACATTCACAGTTCTGCTCAATCGATTATAACTAAAAGTGTAGCATACTTAGTGGAGTTTAACACATTCAGACATTTTTAAGTCCATCCCATTCACTTTCCTTCTGAATCTGTCCATAAATTGTTATGACTTTGTCTGGACCTGATAAGAAGCCATCGTTTTTTACCACAAGTGCATAATAATGTAGATTGAGGCTGCAAATCGGTTAAAGCCATGACAGTGCGTATAATATCAATAATCTTGGATTATCACTTGGCAATGCAACTGTCCATATGCGATGAAACAATTGGAGTGATAAAAAAGTGAAAGGTTTTTATGAAAAAATGACAAGGGTAAATTGAAATAAATGATGCTTAAGATTCCCAATTACAGACTGGTAGTAAATGATAAGCAGCCTGTTAGTTTCATCTCTTTAGATGCTGGTGTTTCTCTGGTACAAGAGTCCCTCTGTTTCTCACTAGCCTCCCTGAGGACACAAAAGTAAAAGATTTCTTAGGTCAACAAGGTCTTTTGTGCTCTACACAGCCAATTACTTGTAAATGTCAGTGCTATGTAGAAGACCACTGAATGCTGATAAGGTCACATGCCCGTGTTCAAATTCCGTCACTGCAAATGCACTGTAAACACGCTCGCTCGCTCATACATGCACACCTGTGATCCTAAAATGGGATGTCTCGCATCTCACTTCTACTCATCATGGCATGTTTGTATCATGAATAGTAATACCTTAAATTCTTAAATGGCATCTTTAAGCTGAATTTATCTTTTCACTTTTACTTTAAGTCATTTGCATTTTATCCTTTAAATGATTTGTTTACAACAGTGTTACCCGGGTTTATGTACAGTTAGTATCTAATGTATTTACACTTTCAGTTCCATTCGATTTCATCTATGATCTGCATGGACATGCCAGCACGTCCTTCAGCTGCAGCACTGGTTCGAAGAGCAAGAAGGTTTAATTGTTGTATTGGAGGATCCTCATCCCTGTAAGAGCAAAAGAAAGGTAATCTGGATGAAAACCTGGCGCTTCACTTTATAAGGCAAGCAGTTGTCAGAGCGAAACACTGCCTTGACCGAGGTGTTTCATGCTTACCTCAATAAATAGAAGTTCGTCATAAACACGGAGACACTGGAGCTCAAAACACAGCACTTCGGCTGCGAGAAAATAGTAGACGCAGAGTTCAACTTGAGCCAGTTCATGAGTTCCCATTTGTTACCATTTAATACCATAGCTATATCCAGATAGTTTTGTATGTTTTCTTTGAAGATCTCCCTTCAAGGCATCGTTTTTATGTATCAATGTTATTTGCAAATAGCAGACAAAATCAATAAAACATTCCTTCCAAAGACCTCCAGTTGTCAGCAACTGTATCAATATTTGATATATCATTTGAATGCATTGGAACAACATTATGATGTGTGTATTTGGCATGAGATCCGCCTTCCCAAACGTCTTTACTCGAAAAAATGACAGCAAAGGCCGAATGCTCTCTGAAGACTGAAGGTGAGCTTGTGTCCGGGATGTAAAGTATATATTTTGTCAGCTTTCTCAAATCTATATGAGCTCTATATCCAATACCCCACTGTAAACACACTGCTTTCTACCACCTTACTTTTTAATGTTAACCTATCTAAAACAAGATGCAGCATTTGATAGCGACTTTCACATGACTCACCTAAGCTTTGAGCATTGAGGAAACAACGCAGCCATTATGTAATTCCTCCATTCCGAATATTCCCTAATACTGTGGTTTCCATGGGAAGTTTCACAACAGTTAGGGGTATGATTCATGCCTCACAGTTGAAGGGTTTGACAAAAGGCCTGACAATTTAATTTATCGCACCAAGCACCCCAGACCTTTAGCCCTCTGTGGGCATTCCTGTTCGCTTACCATAATTATTTCACTTAGCATTTCAAAGGACCGCTTCTGGCCATCACAAGCATTCATACCACAACAGGCAAACAGCCAAACGCCAAACAGTGGCAAATGACAAGAAGAGATATTACAATGCACAAAAAAACTCACCAAAACCATCTGAGAACTTAACGAGAATATGCACTTCTCTCTAACTACACTGACAGTTTCTGTCCTTAATAAATGATGTCGTAACCAGTACTTAGCATTGCTAAACAGAAGTTTGATAGCAAAGAGAAACATTCTTTCAATGGCTTGTGAAATACGTGCAGTAAGTAATTAAAATTAAATGAATACTCTAAAATATTTACGGTACAAAACATTCTTCTCTTTCCCATGCGTGGCGCCTTTAATTTAAATTAATATTCAAACACATCAGTATTAAGAGCTAAAGAGCAAGTTAGCGGGTGAAAAGCGGCAGTCACCCTACTGAAAATACACCAGTGACCCCTTGTGGTGTGTTTGGCGTATGACGTCACCACAGTTTGCTCATCTAAAACTGAAGCAGACCCTCACACAAACCTTTCTGCATTTTCAAGTAAACATCATATTGTTTGTTTTAATCATCACTTCACACTGTGCCTTGAATATAAAAATGAAAGCTCATCGCATAATCCACGATGACAAACGTTTGTGTTTCCCTCGGGAAAGAGTCCCAGTAGCAGCAATCAAATGAATGTCCTGTCTTTTTTATTGTAGAACTTTTATATGCATAATAATATCAGGGAAATAAGTTTTTGTTGTGTCACTGACATTCAGTCATCCTGTCAGTCACCATCCGCTCGTTAAACTCGACGACAGCATTACGTTCATAATCTAATCATGGCGTATCAGAACTCTTTACAGTGTTTTGTTCGTAGCGTTAAGTGTTCCAACCAATCAGAAACAGCGCACGAGCGTAATGGCCAATCAGAAGTCACCGGTGAGTTTGTTGCAGCGCGCTGCACGCTCGCTGGTTGAGTTTATCAAAAGCAACAAAGTAGGGTTGCACGGTGTACCGGTGCTACGGTAGCATCGCGATGCTAAAGCTTCAAAATACCCGCGATGCCTCTCTATTGAAGAAACGGTAGTATCGTAGTACCGTAGGTAATGTTGCATATGCGCATTAATATTCATTTGAACACTTACATCTGCCTTTTTGCGGTGTTTATCTCCTAAATGAATGTGTGTTTTGAATGACTCGGACCAGATAATGATTCAAATTAGCGAGTTGAACGAGTTGGTTAAATGATTCACTAACTCAGTGGAAAATTGACGCCACCTACTGGCCGTTTTAGTTCTGCATTTAAAGTAAGCCTAATATTTCCCTTTATAAAGACTGCTGTATCAATGAAATTTGTCCCACATTTGAATGAGTTCCCGCGTGAAAAATGATCTAGTGTACTTTAGTATTTACTACAGTAAACTACTAAAACTAGACACTAGTGTTTTTGAGTCTTACCATAGTAAACATAAGTAAACTACAGTATTTGCTACAATTTAACCAATTAGTACAATTAATACAACAAAATATTATAGTGCAAAGTATAATACAGTTTACTATAGTAAATACAAAATGTTTCATCTAAAGCTGTGTTTTTTGTATAGATTTGAATTATGAACATGGCACAGCACCGTGATACTACTTGGTATCGAGATACTTCAGCTGGTATAGTATCATAACACATGTTTATGGTACCGTGACAACCCTACAACAAAGTGCAGATATGACGCAAGTCTGTTTATCTGCGTAATAGAACGTTTTTAATGTACGGAATCAATTATTCCGCTTATACCACGGTTACCACACCACAAGACATTGTTCAAATGTTTAATTTCAACATTATAATGTTATCGCCTATAAAATGCTGTTGACGGTAGAACTACTTTCTTGCGCATGTCATTTCAAGCGTTCGTTACACCGCATCCTAACCAAACGCGGCGCGATGAGATTCCTAAAATAAGCAATTTGTTTGTCCAAACCCGAACGCGAAAAAGGGGCGGGACGCGACACTCAATCACAAAACACAGACAATCAGAACTGTTTTCTCTGTCCACGCAGCCTCGCACGCTGCAGCTGAAGAGTGCATAAAGAGAGATGCGTCCTGTTCTCATGATTTCAGTGATGCCTCACCGGACGCTATGATATAGTTTTAGAATCTAAACGTATGTAATCCAACGTATATAGCCTGTCCTCATCCATGTTTGGCGATTAATATTCATGCAGTGCAGAATTTACATCGAATGCGATCGTTGTGTGGGCGGAGCTGTCAGCCGCGACGTCGCGGAAATAAAAAAACGTTTCTTAAATAGAAACGGCCGTTGCTCGTCAGGCAGCGCTGTCGCGCCTGGTTAGGACAAAACCTCTGGTTAACATGGAAAAGATACATTTCATCGCGTGTCGCATCGCGTTTGGTTAGGACACGGTTAGAGCAAACGGATTCGGAAGCTTGAGCCAAAGCTACGTGTTTGAGCGCGCGCGCGTGTGAGAGCGAGAGACCGCGTGTTTGCAGTAATGTGACAGAAAAGCCGGTGATAATATATTAGGCTATTTATTCCTCGTATTGTTTCAATAATCAGCAGGAAGAGGAAACGAACCAGTAGGCTATCAGTTATTTTAGTATATGTATTTCTATATTGTTTTTGAAATGCTTTGTTTATTGAAACGAACCTGCACACGTTTCCATTAACAGTAAAGTTTGTCATTATAAACGTCAGATCAAGAGCAGGGTGCTGTGTGCGGTGATGTCCTGTAGGCTACACTATAACCTTTCTGTTGTTTAAACTTAGTGAAGTGATATAGAACTGTAATGCGGTCAGCAGACCTGGAACACCTTCATAGGTGTGCATTTAACTGAAAGTTCATGCATACCCATATAACGTTTGTCAACCAATCAGATTGAAGCATTCAACAGCCCCGTGGTATAATTTACAATAATAATCAAGCAATACCAAGAGCCACAATAACAATTAATGAGTTTTGTTTAAATCGTGCAGTTCCTCTTTAATTATATATATTTGTAAATATGTGTTTGTGTATATGCGCATCTGTATTTATATCTATGTCATGTGATATGCTCCTCAAACTCAGCTCAGTGTGAATACAAGGGCGTCTGCCTTAAACTGTGTATTAGTTCTTTTTATTATTTATGTTTTTGTAACATACTGTATATATTCATGCATTTAAAATTACATTAATCTTATAACATTATGCAGTTGTGGTGTAAATACATTTGAGCATGCATTGAACAGGTTGAGATATAAGCCATGTCAGATGCAGTTCTGTTTCGGTACCGCTCTGAGACACGATATGCCCGGTTTCACAGACAAGGCTTAAAGCTAGTCCCAGACTACAATGAATGTTTGAGCTGTCTGAACTGAAAATAACTTACCTTAAAATATCTTAAAATTTGTCAGTGTCATTGTTTTGTCTCAAGATGCACACCAGTTATGTTTTTGTAAGGAATTTTTATAAAAGCAACTTAAATATCCTAATTTAACTAAGGCTTAGTCCTGGTTTAAGTTAAGCCCTGTCTGTGAAAGATCTAAGTGCAGCTTTAATATCCAAACAGTACAGGCAATGGTCAAGGCAGGCAGCAGAGGTTCACGCGACAAAATACAAACCAACAATAATCAAACAGGGAAAGTCAACAAGAAGAGAACTCTCAGAAATGTTGTACAAACACATACAAGACTTCCCCTTGTTTTTTTTGTCTATATTTTTTCACTTTTTGTATATAGTGCATTATTGTTTTTATTTAATTTCTCATTTTTTCTATCTTAATGTTAAACTGTTTGCACCATGTGTATACTTTCTTCTGCACTAAGCTCCTGTTGCCAAGTCAAATTACTTCTGTGTGTAAACATACTTGGCAATAAAGCTCCTTCTGATTCTGATATCACAAGGGAGTCTTTTTGAAATGCTTGAGGCTGGACTCAACCGACTTTCCCAACTTTTTTTTATCTTTGACCTACAGAAGACACTAAAGACATGTTGGATGAAGTGTTTGTTCTCCTCCTCTGAGATAGTAAAAACAGTCACAGCAAATTTAATTTATAAACACAGGTTTTGGGGCAATATTTTATTTAGTGATCAGTTGTTTCGGCTACGATGAACAGATTTACACGCCTCAAGACCTGAAAGGCAGAGATGCATGGTGCTTTGGATTGATTAGCATCTAATGCTCAGTTACAAACGATACAAAATGTCTAGCAGCGGTTTGTTTACTTTGGATATTATTTATCATCATTACTGTCAAAGTAGCTTTCAATTACACAAACTTTCACTTTCTCCAACTACTGTACACCACACACACTCACAACATACATTCTTAGCAACACCAGCTAAATTAATTTAACAGATGCCGTGCATATACCAAGGTAAACATCCATGCGTGTGTAACAGTCTGTTAGTGAATACATAGCATGAGAAGTCCAAATGTACATTATATAGTGTCAATCCTCCATTATTTCCTTCAGTCGTACATCAGCAATTGGTTAGAGCAGATATTTTCAAGCACACGTGAGGGAACAGACGGAACATGCCCAAATGAAAGAGGGGGCAGCCGATTGGTTGTTTGAGCGGGACGGGGCCTGAGGTGAAATGGTAACTTTCAGAGATTTATTTGCTAGCTTTTTGAGCCTTCTGTGCCGATTTGGTTACTTTTCCGCTGCCCCCAATCTTCTTGTCCACGTTTTTGATGACACCAACGGCAACAGTCTGCCTCATATCTCTGACAGCAAAGCGACCTGAAAAAAACACATATCCACTATCACTATGATTTTATTTAATGATTAGCACTGAAGACAAAGAACTATGGAGACACACACACATACCTAGTGGAGGATACTGAGAGAAGCTCTCCACACACATTGGTTTTCCTGGGATCATGTCTACAATGGCGGCGTCTCCAGACTTCAGGCTTTTAGGGTTGTCTTCCAGCTTCTTGCCTGAGCGGCGATCGATCTTCTCCTTAAGCTCGGCAAACTTGCAGGCGATATGAGCCGTATGACAGTCTATTACAGGAGAGTAACCAGCACTGATCTGTCCTGGGTGATTCAAGATGATCACCTGGAATAAGAGAAAAACATCCAGAAATCCACAAAGAAAAATGAAGATACAGTTAATAAACAAGGTGACGAAAAGTGGTTTAAACCTGTGCTGTGAAGCCTGATGCCTCCTGGGGTGGGTCTGATTTGCTGTCTCCGCACACGTTTCCTCTTCGGATGTCTTTCACCGACACGTTCTTAACATTGAAGCCCACATTGTCTCCAGGCAGCGCTTCGCTCAGAGACTCATGATGCATCTCTACGGACTTCACTTCGGTCGTGATGTTGACCGGGGCGAAGGTCACCACCATGCTGGGCCGCATGATACCTGTCTCCACCCTGCCTACTGGTACAGTCCCTATACCTGAAGAGAATGATATGATATCAGTGTTCCTGTAGCTCAATGGGTAACTTATGATGTTAGAAACACCAAAGTGGGATCGATTTACGAAGAATGCTTTGGATTAAAGTGCATACATGTGAACCTTCATAGCTTATACTGAAATAATCATTTTTGCCATATGGTCATTATACGTAATTCTTAATATACAATGTAAATTCTGTAAAAATAGGGCACAATTTAGTACGTTAATATGAAGGAATTTAACACATTGTTTTTTTAAAGCTGTTTCCACTTTATCTTTTAAAGTTGTGTTTTAGGGTTAACGGAAACGTCCGCAAAATTAATAAATAAAGTCCTGGAAGACAATTAACAGAATTTTTTTCTAGTGTGCATCACTTTTACACACGACCCATGCAACAGGATTGTCAATTCCATGGTTTTCTCGCTTGGGTTACTTTTAAACAGTTGCCGCTGTGTTTTTTTTTTACTCCGTGGTTTGAAAGTGGAAAGATTTTGTTCATCTGTGGTAAATTTTTAAAAGAATAAGTTGTGTGTAATAAATAACAGTGCATTTAAAATAGGGCTGCTCGATTATGACAAAATTCTAATCACGATTATTTTGCCCAATGTTGGGATCACAATTACGAAGTCAAAAAAAGATAAATGATTGATAAATACAGTAAATAACTTGCCAATTTAACACTGGATTCAACTTAATAACAAATGGAGAAAAAAAAACAGATAAAGTATGAACACATACATAAAAAGTTTATATATATATATATATACTGATATATATAATTAAAAAATGAGACAATCCTTGCAAAACAGAATGCGGCACAATAATTGTTTTACCTCAATTATTTTGTATTCATTATTGTTGGAAGCCAAAATTGAAATTGAGAATTGATTACGATTAATAGCATAGCCCGAATGTAAAATATGTATTTTAGGTACAGTAGTGGCATTTTTAGTCATTGTAAAAAAAATATTTTTTGGTATTAGGTATGGGGTTGTTGGGCTATTTTTGGGTTAGTTTGGATTGGCTTTTGGGCTAGTTTTGTCATACAGATCTGGCAACCGTGCTTAGAAACAATGTACATGGGGAGTTACACTGATTTTTTTATAATCTACGAAAAGGCTTTCTCGATTCAAATCTTAAAAAATACATCACCCCGTACAATTCGGCTTGGTGTAATGAGACCAGGACCAGGTTAATCCCACCTCCAATTTTATAGACGTCTTGTAAGGGTAGACGGAGGGGTTTGTCAGTGGGGCGTGTTGGGGACATGATGGTGTCAAGAGCTTCCAGCAAGGTAACACCACTAGCGTGCTGCTCCTTCCTGTCCAGCTTCCAGCCTTTAAACCATGGCATCTATCCAACAAAAAATCTGATGCTTTTATCAATCGAGTTGCCGGTCTGGTTCAGGGTATTAGATTTCTGCAGCTACTATAAACGTACAGGCAAATGAGACTCACATTAGATGATGCTTCCAACATGTTGTCACCGTGCCAACCTGAAATAGGGACGAAAGGCACGGAGGCGGGGCTGTAGCCGATCTTTTTAATGTAGGCGCTTACTTCCTTAACAATCTCATCATAGCGTTTCTCACTGTAGGCCGGCTCTGTGGAGTCCATCTTGTTGACAGCTACAATCAGCTGCTTGACACCCAGTGTGTAGGCCAGTAGGGCGTGTTCCCTGGTTTGCCCGTTTTTAGAGATGCCTGCCTCAAATTCACCAACCCCAGCGGCCACAATGAGAACTGCGCAGTCTGCCTGGGAGAGAAAAGTTAAATATTAAATATACTAAGTCATTCTTCTAGTGAGCAGGGACATTGTTGTTCTCAGCTTCTCTTAAAACGGTTGTTAAAAACAACACGAACAGAGATGTGTCTAAGGTCAACACAATTTGTGTGACTTTCAACTCAACTTGTGTTGTCCCTTTTATTTATTTAACACAAAATCAACACAAAATGACACATTTTGTCATTACTTTACACACAAATACAAGAGGACTCGAGTCGGCACTGTTTTACCTGAGACGTGCCAGTGATCATGTTTTTGATAAAGTCTCTGTGTCCTGGGGCATCTATTATAGTTATGTAGTACTTGGTGGTCTCAAACTTCCAAAGTGAGATATCTATTGTGATGCCCCGCTCCCTCTCAGCCTTCAGCTTGTCCAGAACCCAGGCGTACTTGAAGGAACCTTTCCCCATCTGTCAAAACAAAGATGAGAAATAACTATATTGTGTTTAATACACATGAGCTTATTCTTTCCCAAATTAAAAAGATTAGATTTTAAGATTTTAAATTTGTAACATTTTGTTATCATGAGTCATCTCAATAAAAAAAATGATTTACCATACTTAATTGACAAATATTACCCATATATTCCATCTCTGTTTCTTGTAATTTGGATGAAGTAATATTTGAATTTTTACATACCTTTTTATGGCTGTATTGAGTTAAAAAAAAACAAATAATGCCAGAGAACACTGGCTAAGCAACAAAAACATGAACACCATATTCTCATAACACATTATGGCATTGGCTATGCTTAAATAACTTAAATCCAAATGGGATGTGAATCCGAACTCTTCTCTTGATAAAATCTTGTTACAGGCCATCACAAAACGAACCCCATCTCCAACCCCAAAGCAAAATTCTGTTGCAGAAACTGTAATGCTTTGGAACAATTCCTCTAATCTGCGTTTCTGTTCACATACCTCAGCAGCCTCTTTCTCAAACTTCTCAATGGTCCTTTTATCAATCCCTCCACATTTATAGATGAGATGGCCAGTGGTTGTCGACTTTCCAGAATCAACATGGCCGATGACCACAATGTTGATGTGGATCTTCTCTTTCCCCATGATCAAGGGTGGGAACAGCTGGAGTTTGCTTGTTCTCCGTCTACAGCCATGCCAAAACACACCACAAACAAATGTTTACGATTCACTATTAGATATAGATTCAATATCAGACATAGTATTCCGAGCCTAGCACAAAAAGCTAATTTATGTCATTTCTGACCGACAAAATGCAGATATTTGGAGAATATCAGTTCCACTAAAGTGTAATAATATGCATAACCCAAGATACTGGATATCATGAAAAAACACATTACTAAAAGAAACACAATAACAACAACAAACAATGCATCATCTTTGCAGTTTTATTCCTAAATCAAAAACAATCGTAAAATAGTCAATCGTATTATTTGTAAATCTGTCAAGCTATCCATTCTCTTTTATAGATTTGACAAACCAACCATCACAGACAATAGAATACATTACAATTTCAATGTAATGGTATTTTATGGTCAGGCTAAAGTCTCTTAAAGTTTGTGGCCTCTTACCTGCTCGCCCCTCAGCAAACAGACACCCTGCGCTCCTGTAAGTATGCGTGCGTAATGAACTCGCCCAGTTTGATACAGCAATGCGGCACTTAAAGTGGAGGGGGAGGCTGTGGAGAGGGACTGCAGTGATACGGTTGCAACAGCAGCAGAAATGAACTGGAAACGAAAGCAGGAGAGATGAAGGAGAGAGCAACAACCCACAGTGACTCAGCTATCCTGATTTATTTAAGGGAAAAGACTATAGGTTATCTGAAAGATGAAAATATAATTCTGAACAGATGGATGACCAAATCTGTTCATAGAAATATTAACTTTATGTTATTGTGATCTAGTCAACTTAATTTAAGCAATACTATGTGATTATTTAGGATGAAATTGTATTATTTATTAAACCATTTAAAAAATATTGTGTAACAGCATTGACGTCTGTTACAAGTGATAGTAAAATTATTTCATCATTGACACACAAACGTCATTCCAGTCTTGTATGACTTTCTTTCTTCAGCAGAACAAATAAGAAGATATTTTGAAGAACATTGGTAACCAAACAACATTGACCCACATTGAATTCCACTGTAGGGACAATGATCAAGATCAATCAAATACAGGTTTTAAATGACATACGGGTTAATGACATACATTTTTTGTTGAACTATCCCTTTAACAGAATTCAATTTGACTTCCATTATATGAACACAAAACCACTGAGACATTTCTTAAAATATCTTCATAAGCGAGTCATACATGTTTTGAATGAAATGAGGGTGAATAAATGATGACAGATGTCCATGTCTGGGTGAACTCTCTCCTTAAATGTTAATTCTCAAAAATATAGATATTCACAAGTCAAAGCAGAACAACGCTTTTTTATTAGGGAATTACACCAGATGTGTGTGTACACATTCGGTCAAATATCTCAAACAGCCATGACTCAGAAACAATTTTCTAAGCATCTGAACAGTGGCCATTTAGTAACAGAATCATGTGTTGTTTCATACATATAATAACACAAGACACAAAAGATCATTTAGACTGCCGTGTAATCCTAAAATCACAAAACAAACTGGTTAATTCTCTGGATTAACCCAAGAGGTCCATGACAAAAATAAAACCACCACTTAAAATGTCCTCCCAAAATAAAATACATAACATGCCCCAGCTCTGTTTTGTTTTCAATCTCAGCTGAGGATAGCTTAACGTTGCTTATCATACAGTACTTGTCCGGTCTAGTCTGACCCTTCACACCCACCAAAGGCTTTTCTTTCTCAATGCTGCCTTCTCATGAACAGCTGAGAATAAAGCACAGGAGCACCTTTGAAACCCTGGACTGCAGATAACGCACACGAGCATCCCACATTTCTTTCATGTCACTTTCACTTTTACATTGGCTCTACTATGACCAACATTGGCTACAAATCTCTCTCAACCCTTCGGATCAGTCAGTCCATTCAAACGTCTGGTTTCCCAAAACGTCCCGCTGTTGCTACGTCCTGCGGCGCTTGGCTCCTCCCGGACTGGAGGGGTTGCTGGAGTTCATCACCTTCTCCACGGCTCGGCTCCTCTTCCTCTTTTCCCCGACTGTTTCTTTTGACGACCCGCTGCCCGTCTCACCTGAGCCCCCCCTCTCGGCCCGCTCTTTCTCGCGCCCGCTGCCCGATCTCTCCGACGTCTTCACGGAGGAATTGCTGCCTGACAAAGAGATGGGGGAGGGAGGAAACAGGAAGAAAAAGGGTTGGAAAAGGAAACACAAAGAACAAAATAGATTTACATCACTATTACGTGTTTAATATTATATATAGTACACACTGATTTCACACAGCCGCCATGTTGAAATCAAAAGTGGGACTCCAGTGGAAACAAAACGCTCTGGATCACCAACCTGCAGCAATAGGATTTTTGATCTTATCTGTGAATAAAAAAATCATGCAATTTTCATCTATGATGTAAAACGTGGAAAAATGTGGCAAATTAGTTGCGATGGGTTGGAAGTCTAGGTATTGTTGTTGACCTTTAGTTCCAGGTTTCTTCCCACCAGAGCCTCGCTTTCAATTTTAACATGGCAGCTGGGTGAATCAAATGGAACTGCAGTGTGTTTATTTCACCACTTGACAACTTTGAAGATTTTGGCATGGAGCTTTCTACTAACCATTTTTGCACAACTAGTTGTATGAAGTGCCCCTTCATACAATCCCTAACATCAAGAGTGATATTCCTATACCGACAAGGTATTTTCAGTTTTCTTATAAACACGATTATTATAACAACAATTTTCAATAAAATATTTACAATCCTACATTCAACAAATGTAATACTGTATCTGCCTAGTGTACAACACACTAGTCTCTTGTTTGCAGCCTGAAAAGTAAAAACTTTCAATCCTAGAACATGAGCTACAGACACAACCAGTATTTGCTCACAATGAGTCCACCAATATTCCAAAATCTGAAAATGAATTTCTTTCAAGGGCAGTTGAGTTTTGTCACAATATTAGATTTGCACTACGCGATTATTGTGAATTCACAAGCTATTGTTATACATTTAATTTTTTCTACTTTTGGCCAAAGAATCACTTCCATGATGTCCTTGAAGTGCTCTATTGTCACATATTCATTTCGTACTTAAAGTGGAAGTTCACCCAAAAATCAACATTGTGTGATTTTTTACTCACCCACATGACATGTTTAACATGTTTAGAGAACTTCCGGCGTCTTCGGAGCACAAATAGAGATATTTAGGTGACATCCGAGAGATTTCCAGGCCTCCTCATAGACATCATGGTGTCAGTTTTTGCCAAGGTCAACAAAAGTACTAAAGACATCGTTAAATTGGTCCATCCGAGCATACTGGCTCAGTTGAATATTTTTGAATCGAAAAACAAACCAAAATACCAACTTTAATCTATATATTCTCCTCTGTCTTGTCAGTGTATGGCGCGCGTTCACGAGAGCACTTCTTCTTGGATGAGAACACTTCAAAAGTAGACAGGTTTGTGAACCGAACGCCGCATGGGGCTTGCCTCTATTGGATGCCGGCGCTCTGACTCACAACGCGGAAGCGCAACTCTGTGTTCACATGCAGAAGATGAAAAAGTGCTCTCGTGGACGCGCGCCATACACTGACATGACAGAGGAGAATATATTAATTAAAGTCAGTATTTTGGTTTGTTTTTCACACAAAGCATTCTCGTCGATTCAAAAAAATTCAACTGAGCCAGTATGCGCGGATGGACCAATTTAACGATGTCTTTAGTACTTTTCTGGACCTTGGCAAAAACTGACACCATGGTTTCAATGAGGAGGCCTGGTAAGCTCTCGGATGTCACCTAAATATTTCTATTTGTGCTCCGAAGACGCCGGAAGTTCTCTAAACATGTTTAACGTCATGTGGGTGAGTAAAAAAAATCACACAAAGTTGATTTTTGGATGAACTATCCCTTTAATATACTAAAAAAATTCTATCCATGGTGTCTCAAAATGATGTCTCTTCAAATATGAAGTTTGTCTTAAAGGTGCAGTGAACTAGGACCACAATTTTAACTCGAGCTTTTGTTATATAAGAGCAAATTGTATTCAAGCGAACATCCTGTAAGTGTCAGATCTGAAAACGCCCTTGTTACTGAAATAACAACTGTTATTGACACGAGGCTCAGCGAACGCCAGGTCCTGGAATGCACCTGTCATAGATAGGTTGAACACCGCCTCCACAGAAGAATATCAACGCCTACTTCTCTAGCCCCGCCCACTGGTTCGCACATGACAGTACTGAACACAAGCTGCAAGGAACCAGAAAGAGCGAGTGTAAGCATCATGCCGTTAAAGATCGCAAAATATTGTGCAGTGCCTGGTTGCGGAAGAACACAGTCGCTGCATAACCTTCCTTCGGATTCCGACAGCAGGAATGCGTGGTTCAAGTTCATTTTTAAAGACGTTCCAGCTCACGTGGGGAAAACAGTGAGCGTTTGTTCACTTCATTTCAACGCGGATTCCTTGAACAAGTCTATGCGGAGAGACTAAAATTAAAAAGCAGTGCTGTGCCGTCAATATTGGATCCGATAGGAATGGCGCAGCAATCTTATGTGAGTAAAACATATTTGTACTATGCGTCACTATTGCTTTGTTAGAGATCGCTTGACATACCCTGATAGTATTACCTGGGGACCTCTAGTCATTTGTAATAATTGTAATCGGCATCTCTGTGATTTGGCGGGCTCATATATCATTTTTCAAGGTTTTATCCACAGTATGCGAATAATGGAGGCTGTTTTGAAGAGTTTTGATATTATTTCTGGTGCTGGGTCATTTTGGCCGGGAGTCTACCGTTTGTTTATTTATCATGAAAACTATAACATTTGAGACCCGCGATCGCGGTGATGTTCTGTCCGGTTCGCGGGTCTTAAATGCTGACATGTACGGTCATATATCACTAAACACCATACAACTATGGGCTATACAAACTATACGCAAAGCCTTGCCATCACATCCGGGAAATAAGTCCGTAAATTTGAGTAAACTCACGTTACGTGTCTAACCAAATTCACAGAAGGCTCCAACTAAGTCAACTACGCAAGCTGCTATCCAATCACAGCAGTGGGCGTTTACGTCCAAGTCTTCTATGCGGCCCGCCCTTAAAAACCGAGCGTTTCTCCAGCCGGCCTCAAAACCAGGGTAGAAAATAGTCTATAACTTACTGATTTTGATGTTTTCGAATGTAAAAACCACACAAACGTCATAAGTAGACATCAGACAATAGTAAAAAACAATAAAAACGGCCAGTTCACTGCACCTTTAAGAACTACTAAAAATACCTTTTTTGTACGTCAAGTACAAAATTAGTGCATGAAATGGTACACTTTAAACACATTTTAGTGCATTATAGTGTACTTTATTCACCTGGGCTAGTAAGCTGCCTCTCTAGGCAGCACGATGAGGTTCCATAGATGCACTTCTCTGACAAGAAAACTAAAAACATCCCCTTTTAAACTAAATTTAAGGCATTTTCAAATTTAAGGTGCCTTTTATTTCTTCAACCTCGCTACTAGACATTTCTGAAAGATTGGTGAACCTTTGTGCAAGGAACTATAAAGCTATCGTTGTTAAACACATCTGTCAGTGTCAAGAACACAAACCCTCAACATGCCATGCTTCAACACACCTCACCCCACTCACACACATACAAACATACATACAGAATAATACGCCGCAGTGTACTGAACACACAAACAAAACAAAAAAAAGAGAAAGAGAAAAGATAGCGAAAGAAAGACTAGACGAAAGAGAGAGACGCACATGGTCAGAGGTCTCTGAATGTTGTCTACAGAGGCCTCTGGTAATGAGCTGGTCTGTACTGAGCTCAAGCTGGAGTTTTGGAACAGAGCGAAACGTTTTCTTCTGTCCATACCTCGCAAAATCCTGGCCAGCCATACTGGGACCCAGACCTTTAAAAATGAGACACAAATGACCAGTGTGAGCCACGCTGAGCTACACGCCAACGGGAGAACGATCCAGAATAAAAGTGATGCATTGACGCAGGCTTTAATTGACGGCTTACGTCAAGGAAAGAGAGAGAAGAGGAGAAAGACAGGGAAAGAAAAGGTAAGGAGTGTGTACGTGACAGAAACGGAAGAGGAAGAGAGAACCTTCTTCGTGCGTGGTGGGAGGGTCGCTCTCCTCTTTGATGTCTTCCTTTGCATCATCTTCAGATGCCACTTTACCTGTATAAAAACAAGAGCATTTACTGACCTGCAGGAACATTAATCATGGTTTTATTTGAGTAGAAATGTAGTGAGCTTGTTTTTGGCAGACTAAATATTATTTGTATTACCATAGTTTAACTACAAATACCATGGTTAAACTATGGTTATTGTGGTGAGACCATAACAATGTGGTTAATAAGTTTTTACTACAAAAATACATTCCTGTCATTTCTGCAATAGACGCAAACGGAGGTAAAAGAATCTCACCTTCTTTAACATCTTGTATGATCTCTTCGGGCAGCACAAAGCTTTTTTCTGAGTTGGGAAAGGGGAGTATTTCTGATTCGTGCTGTGGTATAAAACACAATTCAATGGTGAGTTTTTTCATTTTCTGCATATGTTTTAGAAGAAATTAAACAGGTACACAAGTGTCTTACCAGTGCCTGCATGTCATACATGGTGCTGAGATGATCCCAGATGACTTTAGATGACACCTGTCTGCCGATATTCTGACTGAATTTATCACGAATACAGATCATGTGAAAATGACGATTCACCCCTGCAAATACGACACAATTGGTCACACACACACAAAAAACAGAGTTGTTATTATAAACAACCTTAAGGAAATGAACCACGAAAGCTAGTAGTTAAACCATAGTAACCAGAAAATGTACTCGGGTTTCATCATAATAACCCCAATTTAATCATGGTGATTTTAGTATACTTTTGGTTATACAAATAGCAATCAATCTGGTGGCAAAAAACATGGTAACTACACTTTTACTACAACAAAACAATGGTTTACTTTCATAAGGGTTAGCCTAGCCATCGTGCTAGTTAGCAGCGCAGCTAATGTTTGCTAGCAGGGCTGCGAACAAAACAAATGCATACACGGTAAGTTACTGCCTTTATAACTAAATTATTTACTATTTAGCGTCGAACATGATAATATAATTTATTTTTGCCCGATATTATTCCTTAGGTCTGTAAGAAAGCCCTACAAATACCCGTTACATTACCTGAGCCTAAACAACTGGGTGTCAAAGGCGATGAAGCTAACATTTAAAATACTTCATGCAATAACACACGACTCATATCTTACCCATTGCATAATACATTTTCTATTAATTGGTTTCACGATTATGAGGAAGAAACGAGTACATGTCTTATTTACGATGTGGTATTCCGTCTCACGTGCAGTCAATATAACTGGACGACAAAGGCCTGTTATTCATATCATTACATCTTACCTACAGGTTTATGACCCAACATGGCGTGAAAAAGACACACTTCAACCTCTTGACTCCATACAATTGATTCATCAGGGGTACAGATTTCAGCTTGCTTTTCGTCCGATGGCACTATCTCTGCTTCGCCCATGTTTCTCCGCTAACACAGACAGTGACAGACGCCGCACTGCTGCAAGTAGGGCTAGCTTGCGCGAATAACGGGAGGAACTTCCGGTGTAACGTAAACAAACCTTGCTGCCTTTCCCTGCGGTGTTCCTTCCTAGTCATATATCAAGCACAACTGTACTGCATGTAGTTAACCAGATTCCTGTGACAGATGAAATAGTCATGTAACTTGCTATTATACAAAAAAATTCGTGCAATTATATTAAGTTACATTAGTAACGTTACATTAAAATAAATACCGCATGCTGGATCGTGTGTCAATATGGGCTGTACAGTGCAAGTCTATGCGATTATTGAGTGTAGCACGCGTGCTAAATAGTTTGTCAGGAGTATTAGACAGCTGATTTTTTGTGTGAAGTGCGTGTCGTTGTGCTTGTTTGTGTGTGACGTTAATCAATGGCGCACCGCTGTTGTACTTAGTTTTAGTCTTTTATGAGTGAAACTAGACACATACAACTAGAACACATAAAACTAGATGCGGATTGCGGAATTCTCTCTGATATCTCTCTGGATCGTCTGATATCACATAACCATTTCTGTTTGAAAATGCAGTTAATTACAGTAATAAAAATCAGATCAGATAACATACACATGACCACTTACGGGCGTGTTGAGAGCACCAAACTCATTATTATTAATAGTATCTGTTCACAATAAGTTATTGCAGGACATTATACACATAAAGAGATAATTAATTACACAAAAACTTTATTGAAACGTCTTGTTCTTTATTAGAAACTAGGAAAGGCTCTAAAACATGATTTCCCCCCACAAATAAAATACTGCTGTGCTGACCAATCCCTTCTACAAATAAAGGTTTCAGTCACAGCTATGAATAATGCCATCAGAATTACAGTTCCACTTCTCGTCATCTACCGGCTCATGCATATGCCTGCACTGCAGATCCCCAGATGGACTTTCAGTGAAAGAGTTTTTGGAGAAGATGACCCATTCTCTGCTGATGTTAACACCGTGCACCTGGCAAAGTTCAGCAGCCAGCGGCTCTTTGAGAAACAGGAGGCGTGACAGTCTCTGGAGAGGGTAGCGACAGTTGTGGCTGTTGTAGCCGTGGCTGTACAGCAGGAGCAGATCTCTCCTGCAGGACAAGAGGTGTCTGTGGAGGGCACAGACCTGCATGAAATCCAGTCTCTGGGCCAGGCGGAGAAACCGAACTGGGTTGCCCTCCGTATGAGCCCTGCTCACAGCCAGAGCCAGCTGAACCGCTGGAGAGTGGCGTATTCGCTCAGGCAGCTGAAGTGCATGTTGCATGGTGTGAAATGACCCTGTTACGTATCATGTGTAGATTTATAATGTAAATGTTTATTTAATGTGAATGGGTTTTTGAGGACATACAGTATTTATATGATGTTCGATATCTATGTTAGCTACAGTATTAGTGTCTTTTAGTATTAACTCACCCAGGTTATAGAGCAGACTCAAGGCCTGGAACGCCTCCTGATGCTGGTGCTTTCCTTCTCTGTAGCACTCTAGCAGCCAGCTTAAAGTTTCCTGCAGGTGAGTGTCATTGATACGCGGGTCAAAGTACTGAAGTGGCTGTCCACAGAGCCTGTAAGATGCGTAGAGGAGGAAGCGCACACTTTTCTCTAGCATAGTCACACATTCCGGCCCAGACAGACGCTGGATAATCATGTCTTGCCGTACGCTACGCAGACGGTCAAAAACAAAACTATACACCTGTGGGAATAAATGTACAAAACAACATATTTGATCTTGAATAATGTGCAATATGGAAGCATTCACAGTGAGATGAGAAAATTTGATTATTCAAATAAAAAAAGGTCAATACGGATTTCATGCTGACTTTAAGATAAGTCCGCTATTTCAGTTATGGATTCAACCTTAAAAGCATAACAAGATGCCACTAGTCCATACCTCAGTCCACGGCTGAAATGTTTTAGAAGCTGCAATGTCATCTACTAAGTAACACACAGTCTTTAAAAGCGCAGATGAAGGTCGAAGGTCACTGGGTCGCGTGGAGTCTTTTCCCGCAGCGGGTCGCGAGTATTCTTTGACAGCACACAAGACATCGGCACGAGGCAAGCGATCCCGTTCTGTGCCAGGCACCATCTCAAATTTGTGCAGTCTGTTTTGTGCCTTTCGCTGGCGTAATTCATTGGCAGGGCACATAGTCATACAGATGCCATGGGGCACTGGGTCTTTGACCTTCTGCTCAACGGCCTGTTCCCTGTTCGCTCTGTCCTGATCCTTATGCCTGTGCCCTCTGCCCCTCCTAGGATGAGGCCACCTAAACATTAGACAAGAAATACAATTTGTGATGACGTTCAAAGAGGTTGTGACATTTGCTATATAAGTTGGCAGATTCAGCAGAACCATTCTCACCTGACTCTTAATAGTTATATGCATTTAAAACATTTTATGTATCTGTCTGAAAATGCAGAGAACATTTCTGTTCCAGGAATTTAACTAGTCAAAGTCTGCTTTATTGTCAATTCTGCCACATGTACAGCACATACATGTAGAGAATTGAAATTGCGTTACTCTCAGACCCTTGGTGCATACAGATAACACTAACACTGACAGTAGAACGTAAAAATACAGATTAAATATATATACAAATAAGGACATGTAAAAAAGATGTTCGTAAAATTGCCGTTAATTGCAACTATAAACGAGCTGCCACGTGCACGTAAATCGGTGGGAGAATGTCCATTCGTTAATGTACATTAACTATTAACTTATATGTGCTTTGTACCAACAGTCATGCCATTAGCCCATGGTTTAGTCCAATTATGACTACGTTAGATATACTCTTCGTATTTTCAGACATTCGACCTGTTTTACAATGAACAACGATTTGATTGATATGTCAAAAAAATGCTAAAGTTATAAAATCTTGCATATATCAAAATAAAAACAAGAAACACGGACACTCACGCGTTACTCATGGTTGTCCCGTTCTTTGATTGGGTGTAACCCAAGCGATCATACGTCACTTGCAGCAACGACATCTCTGATTGGCCGCCTGTTTTCTTGAACCATGATGTCATATCCGATTAAAGCTACATTACGCTTGAAACATTACAGCTTGATCATAAAATGAATAATTTTTTTTGTATGTATGTAATGTTCTTATTATGAGTAAACGTTTTGTTTAGATACTAGTTTTTATGAAAAGAAATGAGCAGAGAATGGAAACAGTAAATACAACCCTAAAATAATTAAAAGACTGTCACTTTTTTCATGTTTTAATTTTTTTACCTTTGTACAAATGGAACATTATATTTTACCTCATGAAAACATGTAAAGACTATTAGATAAATCATATGGCAAATGAATTCGTTTTAGTAATGTGTAAGGCCTCTAAAATGAATAATTAAATAAGAACAGCAATGCAGACAGTGATAGATTATATTTATCATACAGTGTAATGCGAATGTTATTCTCAGTTTGACTTTAAATAATGCTGTAAAAATGAATTCAAAAGGACGTACATTTATTGTTTTCCAAGATGTTGGAAAAAACTCTTGTTATTGTATATATAAAAAAACTAAATTGAATTTATTAAAACATTCACAGCTTTATCTCGACAATCCTAATTAATGATTACATAATAAAGTTATTTCAAAGAAGTAACAGAAATTTGTAAGAACGTCTGACAAACTAGACACAAAGATGTAATCAAAATAACATTGAATTCTTTCTCTGTACATGTATAAATATTCATAAACCATATCATGACATGGAGGGACAGAAGAGAGTCTGAGCCGTGCCCTGTCCAATCTGGTCTTCCTCCAGTGATTGCTGGATCAAAACCGTCTCACGGCTTACTAACGAAGACACCTCCAGAAGTTCAGAAAAAGTCCTTTTAAGAAAATATAAAGCATACATTTGTATAAGAACAGAGACTATCTGACATGATTTTTGAAAGTACAGCTTTCAGTGCTACGGTCCACAAACAAAGCCTCTCATATGTTTATCAATATACACTTTCACCTTGTCAATTGTTTGCTGATCTCATGTGCTGAATTTTTCATTTCTCCAAGACATTCTGCTGATGCCTCACTATCAGTGGAAATGCCCCGTGTATACTGCTGCAAGACACGCTCACTCTGATTCAGATATCCGACTGCTTTGGCTGTGTAAGACAAATATTTTTTTCAATGAATGCATTGAGGTTAGGTTAAGTGTTTTTAACATAATTTTTGGAAACCACCACAAGAGGGCACACCTGCCTTATTCAGGACTTTTCCCAAAACCACTGCACATTCAAATATAAGTAATTGCAACATTTTTCTTACAAATATTAAAATATATAGTTGGAAGCTAATAAAAATGTTTGCAGGACATGTAAAACTCTGAACTACCAACTAACAGTCGGAAAAAATGGCTAAATGCAATAGCCGTGTTAAACGCATATACAGTAGACAATAGACAACCATTTAAGTTTCTGTACTCTTTAATAAGAAAAATCTCACACACCTAAGAAATGTCCGGCGTTCTCTCCAATCTGCACGTTCTTTATGGGTAGCTTATGCCTTGTGGCATCAATGGCTGTTGCAAATGACTTATACTCCTCTGAAAACTTGTTTGCTGTGGCAGCAACAGAACCTAAAGCCTCAATCTGCAAAAGGAAGGAGAAACTCAAAGAGGAAGCATATAAACACAAACATTCTAAAGAAATCCTGTTAAATACGCAAAAATAACCTGCAAATCCAGTAAACTGTTGAGCTGTTTCTGCTTCTCCAGGACAAGATACTGTCGTTTCATGCGATGAACTTGCAAGCGCAACTGCTGTTCTTTCTCCATGACAGTCAGAATATTCATCTCTGCCTCCTCTCTCAGTGTTTGATTCTTATGCTCAATCTAGATAAAGTAAAAAATGCGAAAAGACTTCAAACAAGCAATCCTGACACAAAAATAACATGAAAAAGTGGAGAAAAACAGTAAATAGAGGTTAGCTCAGACCTTAGCAGTGAGAAAGGCCAATAAAAACGTCTCCATCGCCATGGCCCTTTCATCATTTTTAATGTCCGCTGTGCTTGGAGGAGCAGCTTTATCTGGAAAGTAGTGACTTGTTACACAAGCAGGTTTATGGACAATTGTATTACACCAAATTAGATTAGTACCACACCTTTGATGACAGAGACATCAAAATCTGGACATATACAGTGGCCATCCAACACAGTTGACTGCAAGACATTTCTTCCCAAATTTGAGGACTCCAGAATGCTGGTAATCACTGCCGGAAGAAATGTTTACTCAATATGCTGCTCCTCAGCAATCATGACATGTTAAGAATCTTATAAGATTCTTATCTAATAAGAAAATCTTGTAAAACAATTATTATAATAAACAAAGAGTTCCCAAAGAACAGTGGATTTAAATCTAAATTTGATTTAAATCTTTTTTTTTACAAATGTACTGCTGAAATGGTGGTATAGCCATAAGCTCACATGGAGAGTTCTTGTCTGCTAGAACACTAAGTGTGCGTCTTGATGGTGCGCCTTCTCTTGGTTTTCGTGTGCCACCTACTCTGGGAGAGGAAGGTCTGGGAGGCTGCAGGATTGACTGCTGTTGTGCACTGTTCTACAGACATCACAATATGTAACATTAGTTCTGATGGGTATCATAGTGAAATGAAACTAAAAAATATCACTCTCATCCATTACTACAGTCAATTACCTTTGCAGGAGCCTTTGGTTCAGTTTGCATGTACCTGGACTTCACAATTGTGCCAGATGCTAATAATCAGTCATATCAGATGAAAGTGTTACTACAAGTTATAACATTTGATAATGGAGATCATAAGATCAGATGCTCTTACTTTTGGTTTTCCTCCTCGCACCACTGTTATTTCCACTGTTGACCTCATTGTCAGTTGATAAACTGAAATACAGACAGATGCTGTATAAATTTCAACATTTTTGTACATATAACTTATATCTCTGATCACTGAAACAGAAGCAACTTTACACTTTCACTTTACATATATAGTATAATATAATATATATATATTACAATTTAAACCAGTCTTACTTTTTTGGGTCACTCGAAGAAATTTTCCGTAAAGTTTGGGGCTTTTTAGATGCCATTATGCAACACCAAGGCCAATGTTTCAGAAGATAAATAAAATTTAACTCGCGGTCTTTTCTTCCTCTGCGCTACAAACATAGCACATAAGCACAACTGAGCGCCCCCTGCTGAACTGGTGTGTAATTAAACGTCAAGAAAGTGGTAAAAATACTACCACTACATAAATTAAACAAAAACTTTTGTACTGCGAAATTGTTTTTTTTGTCATATTAATAAATGAGCTTTTTGTCATTTAAAATAAATTACATGTTTAAATTTAATATTTATTAAGTTTAATACATTTAATATTAAACTAAATAATTCATCATTAAAATGTACACATGTTACAAAATCAATAATATAATACATATAATACACTTGTATTAATAAATTAAAGTCCATATTATCCATTTTTTAAATTTATTTTGGGTTGTGGTTGTCAGTAAGTTGTGTCCGCCCACTTCAATGTGCTAACTAGATCACAACAACTTCCATATTTCTTTATACTTAAACATGTTTTATCTCGCGCCATGAGGAGCTGATCGTATGCAGTTTAGAGGTCTGTAACTCTGGTAAGTACAAAATTAATATTCATGTGTTTCGTTTTTCTAAAGTTATAAAAAGTGTGATGCTAGATTAGCCATAGTTAGCAAGCAAGTGCAGCAAGTTTACTAACCCTTTAAAAGGCTACTTTTCAGTGCTGTTTATCGGAGGTTCGGTGGCTTTGAAATATGTTTTAGTTAAATTACTGTAATTTTCTCTCGGTGTAGTTTGTGGAAGTGCTGTTGATACAGCGTGTCAATGTTATTAGCACGTAGCAAGCTAAAAACTGATCTCTCCAACTTTAACTACTAGCCAAGTCTTCACAAAAAAGTCTGTATAAAAGTTGTTTGTGGAAATTGTAAATTGATGTAAGAGACAAAAATATCAACTTGGGTGGAGTTGGGTGTGGATCAACTTTCTGTCCGTAAAGTGTAAGAATGTGTGTGTGTGTGTGTGTGTTGGGGGGGTTGAGTGTTGATCCTCCTATGAAGATAAATATTTGTTATTTCCTCCATGAAATAACATCAGTTAAATGCTTTTGGGCGCCTTTTCCAAACCCCTCTAAAATGAATAAATATTTATGTCACAGATCAGTTTCCCTCAAGGTTTACTCTCTAGTTTCACAGCTCAATGAAAGTTCATGAGTGGTGTGAAGTTACAGTGTTTCCATTACTCCTCAGGGACGCTCCATCTCACTGGCTTTATTCAGTCCTTTCTCATAAAGAATCTGCTTGGAGTAATGTCACAGCTTTACATTGTTATAGATTGAAGAATGCTCTGTACTGCAACTCATTGTGGAATTTTTTTATGTTGCAGGGTTGGAGAACAGCTGGGATGGCCTCTAAACTATTCGACAGACTTCGCCGTACATTATTCAAGGAAGGAGAGCTACCTTCTGAGACGGACGGAAAAGATGACTTTCCAGAAAGTTCAGAACTTGAGGATGATACAGACTGCGTCTCGGCCAGGCTCAGTGGTACCCTGTGCTTTGAGGGCGATGGGGTTCTTGAATCAGAGGATGCTGGCGATGCATCAGGACCAGACAGTGATTCTGACTTTTTTGGGGAGTCTCTGGATAATGCCTGTAGTAGCACAGGTAGTCCTCAATTTTATTCTATATAATGTCAATAATATTATTGTTGTAAGCAATATGAGTTGTTAATAAATTAATTATGACACACCCTACAACAACTAATAGAGTAAAAGTGATAGTTCACCCAAAAATTAAATTTATGTCATCATTTACTCACCCTCTTGTCATTTTAAACCTGTGTGACTTTATTTCTTCCCCAAAACACAAAATAAGCTATTTTGAAGACAGTTGGTAACCGAACAGTGCCAGCACCCATTCACTTCTATTGTATGGATACAAAACCAATGCAAGTGAATTGGTGGTGCACACATTATTACTAGTTTGTAGTAGTGAAAGTGAAGTTTGTGGTGAAGTTAATCCACGATGCCTTTTTAATCCGAAAATGTAATTCTGCTCTAAAATGGAAATCTTTTTCTGATGATGTCACTTTGAGGGCTTCGGCAGAACGATTGTTAACTTCTCAGCAACTTCCTTTTCTGAATGAAGTACTTTTCAAGATCCAGTCAATTCACAAAAACAAGCTTCCGCCTCTATTTTTCTCATTTATTACTTGGAAAAATGTCATAGTACTGGTTCGGGTTCGCAGGGATTTTAAAAGTGTTTCATATTGACTTTATTCTTCTGAAACCATGCACTATGTGAGAAACACAAATTTAAGGTGTTACACACAAAGTCTGTGTGACACCTTACAGTTTGTGGGCTGATGGTTTTTAATGTTACTCACACAAAGTTTGGGTTTTAGAGGAGTTGCTATAGAGCATACCGATCCTTTATGGTTATGGGCTGTCCTTGTACAGAAAGAGCTAAGTATAGATCTTAAAAAAAGAAAAAATAATACATTGGTGAAATTATGATGATTGAATAATTTTCACTTCAGCTATTTGGTTATGGGAACTATTTCAGTTCAGTTGATTTTGTCTTTGGTCTACAGATGCTAGCCCTATGGGTCCTTCCCCAAAAGGCTCTAACATGATCACCAGACAACTACAAGAAAACTGGCGGGCCTCAAGAGCTCGCTGTATTCCCGAAAAAGTCATTTTTGAAGTGACTGACGCTAGTGTTGTTCATGAGACAAATTCCAAGTATGTGGTAAGTACCCTAACCACAAGTGTAAACCATTGAGTTTTTTATTTTTAGCTGGTGATAGATGGTTTGGAATTTACCACCATCAAAAACCCCCAAAATTGTTCTATATTTGTACGTTTGTATTTTGGTAGATGGCAAATTACTATTAATTTATACCTCCTAGACTAAATTTAAAATACAATGTTATTTTTAAAGAATGTGATTCAACTTTTTCTTTGTAAATTGTCAACTACCTACTTACGAGTTCTTTTTCTGTAGCTTTACACCATTCACGTCATCCATTCTGGCACGTTCGACAAAACTCCCGCAGTCATCACGCGCCGCTACACCGACTTCGAACGGCTACACAGCCGCTTGCGTCGCCGTCACGGGGACGAGATGGACGGCGTTTACTTCCCTCGCAAAAAGCTGCGCAAAAACTTTGTCGCCGAGACCATTGCCAAGCGCAGCCGGGCCTTTGAGCAATACTTGAGCCACCTGTACTCCCTTCCAGAACTACGGACCACACCCACATTTGTTGAGTTCTTCTACCTGGGCGATCTACGTGCTGGCCAGATGCTGATGCGCGTGGGCCGCTACCAAGAATCCCTGGGTTCTCTTCTCAATGCTCTGAGACTCCAGGAGAAGTTAGGATGTCATCAACTCCTCCAGCAAAACCATTTCCAGAGGGTTCATTGGTTCTTCACGCTCTCTGCTTTGGTCAGCTGCTTCCAGGATGTAGAACAGCTTAGTGAGGCTCAGGAACACTGAGACCGAGCCCTGCAGGATCTGGCGCCTTCCCAGGAGGCCTTGCAGCAACACCAGTTGCATCCTCTGCTCATCCCTCTTCTTCAGTGTAACGTTAGACTGTCCTGGAAGATCTCAAAGGACAAGAGACGCTGGGAGGCTCTACTGCAGGAGATTCAGGAGCAGGGGATTGATACTGGGAGTCAACCCAACTTAAAGGAGTGTTTAATTAAAGAAAGCATTGAGGACAGCGAGGGGGCGGTTAGGGCTAAGAGCAAAAGTGAAGATGCCTCATAGGCATTCGGGTGTAGGATGTTAGGGATTGTTTTTTTTTACGTTACTGTTCGCAGTTATGATGTTTTTGAAAGCAATATGTATGATAGTGTGCGAAGAAATCCTGTGGAATTAATACTAACTCATATAATGCACAAGTTGCCTAGAACAATCATTTTAAAGGGCACATGGGCACATTTTATCATTTTCACTGGGTTTTGGTGAAACTCGCAAAACATTTGGAACCACTTAGTAGAGTTACAATATATTTGTGCCTTACGTTTGCCTTAAACAACACTCAGACAATGCTTGTGACAGCAATAAAAGTAGCCTCAATTTTAACACCACTAATATCCATTGCTTTAAATAGCATGTGTTGCCTTGAACCCTATGCAGTCAGGGTGAGCAGAAATGACTCTAAACTACATTTATGTTTACATTCAGTTGCCTTTGACTCACTAGCAGTTAAGTGAACGAAATAAATCCTTTAAAGGCACAAAATACAGCTAGACATTTATGCATGTAACACTACACTTGCAGCTTTTTAGAACAGCTATGTTTTTTATGTATGCACACGATCGCTTTATGTCAACAGACCATTTCAATGTAATTTGGCCTTATCAAAATTGATATTTTAGAATGCATCAACCCATCAGTATTGCATATATATTTTAAAATATAAAGATGGAAGAAATCTTTTAATTTTTAAACTTTTTGATACAAATAACATTTTCCCTTCTGGTTTGCTTACTAAATTTTAAATGGGTTTTATGTATTTATTTATTTTTGTTGGATAGAGTTGAATCATTATATATTTTGGCACCAAGCCATTTTCTCGTTTTTGACAAATCTGCCCTTTTTTCAAAAGTAGATTTAATAAATGCTTGCAGATTTTTTATTCAAATTATTGAAAAACACTTTTATGCACTGAATTTAGCTAATTACCAAAATTGCTGGTAAATTCACATTAGGTCAGTATAGTATTTACTATCAAATATTTTGCACAGCACTTTGAACATGTTCTGCTCTCCTTTTAATTCCAGAGTAAACTCACATTCAAGTGCAGAGATGATCAGGATGGCAATAGAGAGTACTGTAGGATGTTCTTGTGTCTTATTATAAAAGGGAAAGCTGAGTATTTGAGCATGAAATTAAATAACTACATGTACATTTGAATGTTTTAATATGATACAATATTAATAAATGTCATTTTAAAAACTGCTTCACAGATTGACATGAACTAATGTTATTCTTTTTATTCTTTACATTTCAATGAAAAACTATAATTATTTGCTATAGAGAATGTAACTACGTTACACATGGAAGCCCAATCTCCCAATCCCAATCAGATGTGTGACACAAGATGCCCTGGCAATGCCAATGCCATTTCTTTTGTTTCTGTTATTGTCCATGAAGACGGCAGCAAGTGAATACATTTTAACTTATAACAATAATCATATATTGTGTAAAATGCAATGTTTACAGATGTCATCGAAATATACTGCATGCTTTAAATACAGTAACTGATTCTCAAACTTTTCAGATAAAGTACCACCTTTGATAAAATGAGATCATAATTATTTTATTGCTGTCACTGTTATATATTACTTTTAATACTAATGTATCAGTATTTGAATAAGTATCAGTATTTTTTCATGGTAAGGTAAAATAAATGTATTTAATGTAGTTGTTAACAGCAAACCTAAATGTACAAATTAATGTATATAAAGAGAAGAGGAGACAGAGAGACTGCTTATTTAGGTGGATAATTTTAAAGGTTTATTGTTTTAAAGGGGTCATATGACACGGCTTAAACGAATATTATTCGTTTTATTTTCGTTTGTTTTAGATGTAATGCAATGTGTATACACAATTTAAGGTTCAAAAACTCTGTATTTTCCACATAGCGTGCATGTTTGTATCTCCTTTTAGCCCCGCCTCTCTGAAACGCAGATTATTTTACAAAGCTCATCTCACTGAAAAGCCAGTTGTGCTATGATTGGCCAGTTAACCAATGCGTAGTGATTGGTCAAATACTGCAAGCGTGTGACGGAAATGTAACGCCTCTTACCATATTCGGAACATCATGTTCCAAAGCAATTGTACTGACAGGTACGCCCACCTTACTTGCGTATACATTTGGGCGGTCTAAATCAGAACATACCACGAACTGATGTAGATTTGTGGGGGTGTGGTTACACGAGGTGTTTCAGGCAGGTCTGGGTGAGCATTCGCTTTTAGATAGAATGCATCTTTTGATGCATCTGATAAAGTGAAATTGTCAGGTAATTGTCAGGTAAACATCAAAGTTTAAGTAGCCTATGTCAAACAATGTATTTAAATTATAAGGTTGCATTTTATATTAGTTAATTGGAGAGTAATCTAGGCCTTATACAGTATTTAAAATGATGAACAATTAGTGGTCTATTTGAAATTATCACCACACCAATAAACAGTATACAAATGCTGACTACTATTTCAAAGGATGTCCCTATCATATGTTATCCCTCATCTTTCTTGTGGTTAACAGTGTTTGTAAACAACATTTTAGTTAAACTGTAAACAAAATTGGGGTGTCCTGCTCTTTAACTTTGTGGCTTCTCTGACTAATCTTAATTCTGTTTATGAATCAGATTTATAACGTTATGGAACATTAGTTTTTCCCAGAGCCATTGAGAGAGAGAGAGAGTCGCGTCAACTCCGTTGACTCCAATAGAACAGTTTTTTCACAGCTGTTCGTGGAGGCTCTGTCATGGCTCTGCTTCATTTAGTCATGTTTTTCTTGGTCCTGTGGCAGAGCCATGACAAAGCCTTAGGTTTTATATGAGAAAACCATGAGTTGTTTGTTTTTACTTCTCATGTGTTTTCTCGTGTCTTGTCTTTGGCCCCGCCCCTCTCGTCTCATGTATTGCTTTCCTCCCGTGTCTCATGTTCCTCACCTGCCCTGTGTAATTATCCATCTTTTGTCTTGCCTATTTAATGCCCTCTTGTTTCATTGTCTTGTTGCTCGTGGATTGTACTGTGTACGTTTGTTGTGCTTACCTGCATTGATGTCTTCCTTACGTTTCATGTGCTCCATGTTTGCCGTGTCCTGTGGTCCTGTTTGCCGTGTGAATCCCCTGTCTTAGTAAGTGTTTAGTTTAGCCTTTGTCAAGTATTGTCTAGTTTAGTGTTAGTTAGTCAAGGTCCTGCTGTTCGTTTGTTATTGTTACCTTTTCGTTTACCCCCTCGTAGGTGTTTAGTTTCTGTTTTTGTTATAAATAAAGTCTTGTTTGTTAACCCCGTCATACGCCCTTTTCACATGACGTCACGCATCGTCCGTTCTGCCGCGAAGCAGTGTTTCATTACTTCCGCTAGCACTCCAGTTCATAAGGTGGCGGTAATGCACCTATAAGCTGGTTTGCCAACCGCCAGTAAAACTCAAGAAGTTACTTCCGCTAGCGCCTCAGAATAGTTTACCAAGTGGCTTGCACATCTGCCACAAATACGTCTAGATGATGTACAACGTCTTGCAGACAAATTTTCGCTAAGGACAAGATCAAAGCTAGAGAAAGGATACAAATTTTTCGTTGAACAGTACCTGTTTGATTATGAAGGTAAGTGTTTTGTTTTCTTTTTGTGTTAGTGAAGGTGCTAGGATAAGTACTTGAATACGTGTTCTGTCAGTTTTTTTTCTCACTGTTGTTAAATTCCAGCGCGACGGCAAAACGGAAGTTCTTCTTCTTGTTTGTTGCAAGACGGATGTTATGATACACTGCTTCGCAAAAAGGCGGAAGTTAAGTGACGTCATTGTGAAAAGGGCGTATTGCCTGCCTGCAATTGGGTTCTTCCACGCTAGTCCGTGACAGACTCTCAGTAGTTCCCGGGCCGGAAGTTACTAGTAACGCATGGAGCTGCGGATAAACAGACCAACAGAGGACTATGAAGTTGAACTATCTGAAGGCTCACGTGACTACCCGAAAATTTCGAACTTCCGTTGGCGCAACTCTCTCTCTCAGTGGCTCTGGTTTTTCCTGCAGTTGAAATAGTTGGTTTTGTGGAGAACTGAGAGTTGTCATGGTCACGCTAGAAATTACTTCTGGGGATTACTGGGCTGCATGCAGCGTCTTTAAAAGCGGTGGTGTGGAAGTTTATTTCATTATTTATTTACAGAACAACCCTATTATCTACTACCGAAAGAGTTAGGTTAAGTATTCCTAAAATTTTGCATGAGCGCAGCGTGAGACATTAAATAAATGTGCAAGACTCTATCACTGTGTCAAGCCAGAGTTGAACATAGTAATTGTCTTTAGAATGGAAATCGAGAAGATGTGAATGTGAACAGATGGTTTCTTGATGAACTTTAACACTGACGTAGAAGACCTCTAAACCTATTCCTGGAGACTTTCATTCAAACCAGTGCTGAATTAACCCGGGAGGAGGAAAGACTCTTTTTTTTTCCGGAGGAACCACAGGTAGGAAACTCTCAACGACTAACAAAAGCTCACGTCTAAATATTTTATTTTTTCTGTGGTTTTACATAATAAATAAAACTGTCAGTTGCTAAAGTCAACGCCACGCGACTCCGATCTTCACGTCAGCTTCGGAGAAAGTGGAAAAGTTACGAATTTACTCACATTCGCAAATGCAAACTTTATTTGTTACAGTGTATTTATTTAGGCTACAGTTATGCTTTGCATCTTTCTATTTATATTTTGATCCACAAATGTCTTAGGCGTCATTCGATCTTTCAATTGAATATCTTAAAAAAACGTTAACGAGAAGATTCACAGGAAAACCAACTTGTTTATCATAAATTGTTTGCTCAGGAATATTGCTGTATTTCAATATATTCGATTCGTGAAGCAAATGTACAACATTTTGGACGTGCAGTTTCTCATTCGTGTATTTATAATGCTTTCGTCCTTTTTTCAAGGTGAATAACGAAAACTGAAAATTAGATATGATCGTTATGCATATCCTTAATCTCTTCTGCATTTTAACTAATCTGTATGTTTTTGGTTTTTGTTCAAGTTTAACTTTCAAATGAAGAGGTTCTCTACGCATTGAAAATGTGTTAATAAGAGTTAACATGAGCACTTGTGTTAAAGTAAAATGAGAGCTGTCATCGTTGAGCTAATCAATAATGTCTTTATGTCAGAGGGAAGCAGGGCTGCAGATCCAAGAGATATAAAATCGGATTAACCCAGTGAGCTGCTTACACTAATCACCAACACTCATTTCTCTCATGTTTGTTCATTTTAGGCTTTGCCTATGATGCTGATGCTGATGCTGCTACTGAACATATGGGACTTTGATGGCGTAAAGATGACAAAACTTTAAGTAGAACTAAAGTCTTCCACTGATGATTCTCTCATCATCCGCAAACTCAGGTTTTATAGACCCCACTTCCAAATTATGTTTTAAAATGCCATTGTTTGATTTTAAACTATGGCAACAAAAATACATTGTTATATTGTATGTTTACTGTGTCATCATAACTTCACCTGGGTTATGAAATCATAGTCAAATGATATGCACTCTCAAACTTAGTTTATGATACATTTACACTGCACTGTTCTGGATCAAGATGAAATTGTTTTTTGTGTGTTTTATTACAGAGAACTGCAAGCATGTCTTGCTCAAAAGATCATTTTGTGCAGTTTGTGTACCGTATGATCATACGGAACAACCAGAAAGCCCTTATGCTGTTGTGTGTGTGGCTTCTGTGCACACAGCCAGTGTCCAGCAGCAACCAAAGCTCTCGGGGCCAAACTGGTGAGCTAGGACACAATTCCAACCCCCCCTCACTCTGTATATCCCCCTCAGGTCTCATTACACACACTGGACACACATTTACAGTATATGACCCTCTGGGAGCTCAGACCATTACTAATAACAGCTAAACAACCGTTAACCACCCAAATATAATTCCTGCATGGACACAAGAGACCGTGCTGTACGTTTATTTAAATGTTTTCCTTAGAAAGACAAAAATATAAACTCTAATATTTCTTGAAAGAATGTAACTACTTCTCCCATATTAAACATGGGACTTAATAGAAAATAAAAATAACAGATTTACAGTGTCTTTATAATATATTGTATATGGTGTTTTAACATATTTCTGGTAAATTTTCATCATCTGGATTTTTTAAGTGTTAAATTATTTGTAAATAATATAGGTCTTTTCATATATTTACTTATAAAGCAGATCATAGATGAGTGTAAATGTGGTGTTGTCCATGTGATGGCGCCAAAAGATTAGAAATATTTGTTGTCAACCTTCGTTGTGTCTCTATAATCTTATATTTACCACCAGATGTCCACATATAAAATGACAGACTATCAACAGCTGAGCAAACATAATGTATGAAATAATAACCTCTTTATTTCTCACTGTTTTCTGTCAATCAAAGGCCGATATGAAGTTAAGCCGGGTACTTGTGAAGTGGTGGCGGCTCATCGTTGCTGTAATAAGAATAAAATCGAAGAGAGATCTCAGACGGTCATGTGCTCCTGTCTGCCTGGACAGGTTGCTGGCACCACCCATTCCCAACCCTCATGTGTGGATGGTGAGTCTACTGTCATCCTCACCAAACATTGGAAAACTTGCTACAAAACCAATGAAAATGACTATACTGATGTAGCAAAAGGAACATGGTCATTTATTTTTAACGATTTTACATGGTTGATTTAAAATTGCATGCCAGTTGAGCACATACAGTAAAGAAGTAAACAGTTTTAATAATTATGTCTGAAATGACACGATAAATACTGTTTGGATAGGATGGTGGTCCACCACTCACCTTATGTCAGGAACCCTTCCTATTATTATCCTATGTTTCGGAATAAATGAATCGTGATTGACAGCATCGTCTACTGAAAAATGTTACTTTGATGCTGTTGTCAACTGTTGTCAATGTAAAGTCAGAAGACAGCTGTCATGTCAGCCAGTGACACATAAACATTATTTATACCTATGAGAGCCTCCAATGGTAAATAAAGGCGTTTCCCTCAGTTGATGATTTGCTGTTTCTGTTTAAATTCATTTTAGTTTTAAAACGTCTGTCTTAAGGGCTCTGACAACAGTGACATTAAAATCCTTCGATTTATCCAAGGCTTTTATTTTATCTGTGTTTAAAGGTTTTCAAGTCATACACAAATATTATTATTATTTTTTATTTTTTTATTTTTTATTTTGCGCTTCCAATTATAAGGGAAACTACTGATGGCACCTTTCGGTGATCTTAAAGGAATAGTTCACCCAAAAATGAATATTCTGCCATCATTTACTCACCCTCTTGCAGAGCATGTGAGCGGAGCTGAACGGTGAGAATTTCCGCTCCCCGCTCACATGTGTGTTCGCTCCCCCCGCTCTACCGCTCAAAGTCACACCAGACCGCTCCGCTCAATTCCGCTCCCCGCTCACCTACAATTTCATCCCACTCTGGTGAAATCGCTCCACGCTCGCTCAAATTTAAAATTCCTCTGCATGCCTAACACCTGCCGTTTTCAGCCGAAGCCTTACCCCTCGTTTACACCGCACGCATCTGCGGCACGTCACGGCTCCGACGCGGCTACCGGAACTGATCGCGGTCATTCTAGTCTACACAGTAAAAAGAAAAAGTGCCTCATATATCCAGTTGTGTACTCAAAGAACCTTAAACTGTATTTTAAGTGCTCCAAAGCTCTTTTTCTCAATAAAAGGGTTATGGTGGAACCATCTATAGTATTTGTGGTTCTTCCAGGAACCTAGAAGATTCTTGAATAAACCCAAATTAAGTTGTGAAGTTCTGGAGTCACCTTTTCACTACACTGGGACCTCAAAGTGCTTTGCGGGTTATTGAAGGAACTCAAATTCTAAAAAATGGTTCTTGTAAGATCTGTAAACTTGTAAGTGGTTCCTGGAGAATCTCTCTTGTACAAGACAGTATCTAGAGGAACCCCCCAAAAATCTGCATGAAATAGGGATTTTTAGTGTCTGATCATTTTGATGTTTTATGAGAATAAGAATAGTCCAAAGTTTGGATTTTAGCCCCTGCTAAGTGAACACACATTTTAAAATCATGCACATGATTAGAAAAGGCTAAATGTTATTTAGAAAAATTTCAGCAAGCTTTTTGATTATTTTATATTTCTTATTTGTATTATATCATTAATTATATTAATATGTTATAAATAAACATTTTTATTCTATAAGTAGATCCTACACTGTAAAAATTAAAGGTACTTTGAGGAACCATTTGGGGTTCTTCACATTGCCACACCGGCGGAAACTCAAGGCACCGCTTAATGAAGGGGGGCGGTTCTCTGAGGAACCCTCAAGGCTTCTTGGGGATCCCTCTTATTAAAATGGTCTGGAACCATCTTGGGTGCTTCAAGGCACCATTTCACAGTTTATATTTGCTATTCACAATATTTTAATAAGCAGAAATACTAAATCAAATACAACAGTTTATTGATAAACCACAACAATTTACATTGAATAAATATTTACAGAATGGTCAATATTGAACATTACCATTCTAAATTCATGAAATCACATGTATAATCAATATTGTGTTGGTGATATTGTTATAAATGAAAAGTCTTTATCTTAACAAAACTAACCAAATAATTTGCCTTAATTTTAAATATACTGTACATACAGAAATATTTCAGGTACTTTGTACAATTGTAAAAATGTCCAGCAAAAAAGTAATGTCTCATAGCAAGGCCTACACCCATGTTAAGGTTGTAATTTGCCAAAAAGCAAATCCTCGCGAGCTAGAGAAAACAATGCTGTTCTCTCCAAATGGGTTTCCTGCTATTACCAGGTGGAGTGAGGAACCATGTAGTCAAAGTCAAAATTATTTCTATAGTACATTTCACAATTTTACATTGCTAAAGTATTTATGGCAAAAAGAGAACAGGAGCTGTGCCTGTTGGCCTTAGGTGTCCCAGGCAGTGCAAGGATGAGCATCAGTGTGGGCTGGTCTGTTGGCCTTGGGTGTCCCTGCGAATAAGACATGGAGACCAAAAAGAGGGATTTAGATAACGTCTCATAAAACATTACATTTAATCATTTAGCACATCACAAATTGGTTTACAAATGTAACAATAAACAAAATATTACAATGCCTGGAAGTCACTGTTTTGGTCTATGGTTAAGGAGTACAATAGGCTATTTATAGCAACAACTGTAATAATCCACTTTATTCAGATTTTCCATTGTCAATGAGTATTTTTACATGTGCAAATATAACAAATAACATAATAATGCAAATATCACAATAAATATAATACTTTAATACTATAATACTGCGACATTGGGCCAACAGCGCCACAGTACTGTGGAGGGCGAGACTGCACAATAAACACACAGAGCAGCTGCAGTTTGTTTGGATGTAAAGCACAACAACGTTTACATTTTCAAAAGATTTCAGTGACTTAGGATCCACTTATAGAATAAAAATGTTTATTTATAATATATTAATATAATTAATTATATAATACAAATAGTAAGAAATATAAAATAATCAAAAAGCTTGCTGAAATTTTTCAAAATAACATTTAGCCTTTTCTAATCATGTGCATGATTTTAAAATGTGTGTTCACTTAGCAGGGGCCAAAACCAAACTTTGGACTATTCTTATTCTCATAAAACATCAAAATGATCAGACACTAAAAATCCCTATTTCATGCAGATTTTTGGGGGGTTCCTCTAGATACTGTCTTGTACAAGAGAGATTCTCCAGGAACCACTTACAAGTTTACAGATCTTACAAGAACCATTTTTTAGAATTTGAGTTCCTTCAATAACCCGCAAAGCACTTTGAGGTCCCAGTGTAGTGAAAAGGTGACTCCAGAACTTCACAACTGAATATGGGATTATTCAAGAATCATCTAGGTTCCTGGAAGAACCACAAAGACTATAGATGGTTCCACCATAACCCTTTTATTGAGAAAAAGAGCTTTGGAGCACATAAAATACAGTTTAAGGTTCTTTGAGTACACAACTGGATATTTGAGGCACTTTTTCTTTATACTGTGTAAGTCACTGAAATCTTTTGAAAATGTAAACGTTGTTGTGCTTTCCATCCAAACAAACAGCAGCTGCTCTGTGTGTTTATTGTGCAGTCTCGCCCTCCACAGTACTGTGGCGCTGTTGGCCAAATGTCGCAGCGTCAAGGCATGTGCCATGTGGCGCTTTCGTTAGTATGTGTTTAACTTTTTCCAGCTCTGCGCAGACCGATCACCTTATGACAAAACGCATGCGGACTTAGAATAACATCTCTAAAGCATACAGAGCAGTCAGTTCACAAATAGCTCTCACTGTGCTTTGATGTCGCCGATCCGTCTGCGATCAAACATCAATGGCACGAGTGTTCACCGGTGTTGTTCCGCTCGCGCGACAGGCGGGAATTCAAAATAACGGATCGCAACAACCTCTCGACTGTCCCATTGGATGTAAGTAAAGTCAAAATATATAAATAACTTAAATATACTAACTATATACTATTTATATAAATGTATACTCTGACACGTCTAATTATATGGCCGCTTTTGGCTGTTTAAATCATTTATTTACACAGTGTAGGCAGCGCATGTTTTAGCCGAGATGCTAACGAATATAAGTTAAGATGAAGCTTGTTTGGCTAACGTTAAGTGCGTAACGTTAGTGTTAAATGACAAACAATGACTTTTAGCCACTTTTAGCTATTATGTTCACTTTTAGTGAATGTATAGCTCTTTTTTAACTTATTGATGTTTGTGTTGAATGGTTTTCTCACCCATGTTACATAAATTGTCTGTAATTAAATATTTTTTATCATTCAGTTCTGTTTTTATCCTTTTAACTCAGAATTTTCAGTATTTTCCAGTTGAGAAGCAAAAAAATGTAAGTATTATATTTATTGCGATTTTTTTCATTATTATGTTATTTGTTATATTTGCACATGTAAAAATACTCATTGACAATGGAAAATCTGAATAAAGTGGATTATTACAGTTGTTGCTATAAATAGCCTATTGTACTCCTTAACCATAGACCAAAACAGTGACTTCCAGGCATTGTAATATTTTGTTTGTTACATTTGTAAACCAATTTGTGATGTGCTAAATGATTAAATGTAATGTTTTATGAGACGTTATCTAAATCCCTCTTTTTGGTCTCCATGTCTTATTCCCAGGGAAACCCAAGGCCAACAGACCAGCCCACCCTGATGCTCATCCTTGCACTGCCTGGGACACCTAAGGCCAACAGGCGCAGCTCCTGTTCTCTTTTTGCCATAAATACATATTGCTAATCTACTTTAGCAATGTAAAATTGTGAAATGTACTATAGAAATAATTTTGACTTTGACTACATGGATCCTCACGCCACCTGGTAATAGCAGGAAACCCATTTGGAGAGAACAGCATTGTTTTCTCTAGCTCGCAAGGATTTGCTTTTTGGTAAATTACAACCTTAACATGGGTGTAGGCCTTGCTATGAGAAATTACTTTTTTGCTGGACTTTTTTACAATTGTACATTTGTACAAAGTACCTGAAATATTTCTGTATGTACAGTATATTTAAAATTAAGGCAAATTATTTGGTTAGTTTTGTTAAGATAAAGACTTTTCATTTATAACAATATCACCAACACAATATTAATTATACATGTGATTTCATGAATTTAGAATGGTAATGTTCAATATTGACCATTCTGTAAATATTTATTCAATGTAAATTGTTGTTGTTTATCAATAAACTGTTGTATTTGATTTAGTATTTCTGCTTATTAAAATATTGTGAATAGCAAATATAAACTGAAATGGTGCCTTGAAGCACCCAAGATGGTTCCAGACCATTTTAATAAAAGATCCCACAGAAGCCTTGAGGGTTCCTCAGAAAACCGCCCTTCGTGAAGCGGTGACTTGAGTTTCCCCTGAGGGTTCCGCCAGCGTGGCAATGTGGAGAACCCCAAATGGTTCCTCAAAGTACCTTTAATTTTTACAGTGTATGCTTGTGTTTACACCACACGCGCCGCGGCACGTTTCAAAAGTGCCCCAGAAGCGCCGCTTCGCTAAAAATAGGCGCCTTGTCTATTTTTGGCAAACCGGAGCGAGACAGAGCAATCTTTGGATAAAAACCCGCTCCGCGCTCCGACTATATTTCGCACGCTCCGCTCCCCGCTCTGCACTCTTGTCATTTCAAACCTGTGTGACTTTCTGCAGAACAACGACGGTATTGACTTCTATTGTATGGACACAAAACCAATGCAAGTGATCGACATACTTTTGTGTTCTGCAGAAGAAAGCAAGTTATACTGGTTTGAAAATGATGACAGAATTTTTATTTATGGGTGAACTATTACTTTAATACTCTTTACCCAGTTCCTCACTAATAATATCTCCTACATTGGGCCTGTTTCCTGTACGCAGAGCGATAGAATATAATTCAATTGCAATAGTGGTACTGATTTTCTAGTACCTGATTTTAAATCAATAAAAAGTCCTTTAAATGATAACTAGATCTCGTCAACATTTTCATAATTCAATATCACGCTGAGATAAAATGGCAAGAAAACACTTTGAAATAGAATATCAACATGTAATATCACATTCACTTTCACACATTTTCCTATATCTACAATAGCATTACAACATCCCGGCGCCTCGGGTGCACATCTATTGTGCTATGCAGGATATTACCATTTCACTGTTCAAAAGAATTTGCTGACTGGGAATGGATGTTATATCTATTTAAGCAAACGTTGAAGTTAAAGTCTGTCTCAAAAGATCCTTTTGAAAAGACCAGCTTAGGCCAGCATGAATTTTGCTGGTTCATACTGGTTAATGTCTAGATTATAGTTATGAAGTTATAGGGTGGTTTTGTGTAAATTGTACCAGACTGTGTTTGCTCAGCATGGTTCAGCAATTATTTAAGTATTTTCATGTATAGATAAAGCATTTGGCTTTTAATGTTTATGTGTCATGTTCATTTTGGAAAGGGCTTGCTATGTTTCCTTAGAATTTCCTATGATTTGTTTTCATTTGGTTATGGGTGCATTTAATACAGGGGTTTTTATGTGACTTAATACATTTAATGATATATATGTAAATTATGTGTCATTCGTTATACTATGGTTAAACACTTGTACAGAAATGTTTACTGTGTAAATGGTAAATGTGTACAAGAAAATGTCTACTGTAAAGTATTGTAATTCTTTGTTACTTGTAATCTACAATTCTGTCTCATATCTGACATACTGCCATGTTGATCGGAACTGCACCCAAGTTTTTCACCTACTGTTGCACTTGTGTATATGGTTGAGTGACAATAAAGGGATTTGATTTTGATAGTACACATCTATATCTTTCCTGAATATATACTGTAGCTTTCAAATAGTAAACAGGATTTCTTAAATATACCAGAGAGTGTAGTAAAAAACAAACACTTCCTCTCACCCACTTTTTCTTGCCCTCTTTTCATTTCCGTCGCTCAGCTTCTGTCGTTCAGTCGAAGTGGTGGTGTCAGATGGAGCCGTGTTTAACCGGTGAGAAGTGTAAAGTGTTGCCTGACCTTACCGGCTGGTCCTGCAGCTCGGGGAACAAAATCAAAACTACCAAGGTAAGATGCCAGTATATACGGCAAGTCTATGTTTACTTCAAAATCTAGTCAGCAGTTTTGTTGTTACTGCAGAGGCCGCCGCACATGTCAAAGTTGCTACAGATGCTACAGATTCACCACCAGACGTTATGGGCTACAACGTCCCAGCAGCGATGGCTCTTCTGCTGTTTGAACTGTTCACACATCTGTTTGGACTGGTTATGCAATGTTATTCTACCTGTCATATGGAACAGCGTCTAAGATGTATTTTGGCCCTTTTTTCTCTGCTTAGGTCACGCGGTAGATGAAATCTTCACACCTCAGACCGCGGACGTGATGACAGCTCATAATTTCACAGGAACATATTTTTAAATGAAATGCAACAAATGTCAACAAAATTGCACGCTGTCGGCAAAAACATGCAAACTGTGAACTAAAAATGTGTTAGTCAGTTGTGCTGTTATCAGTTTGAGTGAAAACCTTATGTAAGAAAAAAGAAAATGGTTTTATGTCAAATGTAACATTTTGTTTTATATTGAGTATTAATGAATTCATATGAAAATGACATATTTTTTTGTTGTACCATGTAAGTAAATATGTAAAGCACATCTGGTTTCCCCAACTGCATTTTATTTGGATTTTAAAGATGGTTTAAACATAAAGGGGCGGATTCCCGGACAGGGATTAGTTTAAGCCAGGACTAGGCCTTAGATAAATTGGGATGTTTAAGTTGTTTTATAAAACATACCTTACAAAAAAATTACTGGTGTGCATCTCGAGACAAAACAATGATCTTTTTGAAGATATGTCATTGTAAGTTGTTTTTGATCAAGACACCTTTAAGAATCCTTTAGAATTATATATCATCTGTGAAAGACGTAGGACCAAAAAACGTTCTGGCCGAACGCTGTGACTGGTCATGTGTACATAATCAGTCAACGTATGTTGCATACCATTGCGCACCCTGTTCACGCAGACGTCATACGTCATCAGCGCACTCACATCTGCTGTGTCAATGTAGAGAGAATGGCGGACAATCAAACTTTCCTGCGGAACCGACAACAAGTACACTAAAAAAAATGGCTCTTTGGTTTAACATAATTCAATCATGGACAGTGGTTTCACATGTTTGAGTCATGTTTTCTCAACATGAAATTAACATGTAGCAAGAACATAAAAGAATAAAGTAACCTCAACATGAAATTAACATGTAGAAGAACAAATCACCATTATTGTGATCAGTGTTTGCTTTAGTTGGGCTCTTGATTCCTCTTTTGATGCTAGATTTTCTTTGCCTGTTGAAAGCATCTTGTTATATATTTGTTGCGGCAATGAAAACGAGGGTCCATCAGGATCCAATGTAGTTATTGTGAAGTTACTGGGGTTGATATGTTGTTCGTGAGATTGTTGTGTTATTGTTAACATTATGTGGTGTTCTAGAGGAAAATTATATAGCCGAATCAATTAGACATGAAGAATCAGTGTATGAAACTCAACAATAGTGACAATCAACAAAAGAAAGCTTCATGCTGCAATGCATGCTGGGTAACATCATAGTACAAAACTCACTCATGACTTCCAGCATGCATTGCAGCTGATCTGTTTATCTGAATTAGTTTGATGATTGTCAGCATTGTTGAGGTTTGTATGATGAGTGTTAATGTTTAAAGGTGTCGATAAAACTTTATTTATTTTGCCCAGGAATTTTGCATTTGTGACCTGATTTAACAATGTCAAGAATCAAGGTCCCAACTAAAGCAAACACTGATCACAATAATGGTTTGATGAAATTTCATTTTTTCAACATGTATTGCGGGTGCAAAAGTTATTTTGATTCAAGCCATTAACATTGACAAATCAATAATGTTTAACATTGATTTAATGGTTGCTTGCTATCAGGGTATTAGAGTTGAGTATTCTGTTGTGTTGGCATTTTAAACAGTTTTTGTGACGTCTGTTTTATGAGTTGTTCAGAAGAGTACCGTGTTGGGTTTACTTGATTCACTCATGTTCTCTCTACATGTTAATTTCATGTTGAGTTTACTTGATTCATTCATGTTCTCTCTATATGTTAATTTCATGTTAAGAAAACATTACACAAACATGTGGAACCACTGTCCATGATTAAATTATGTTAAACCAAAGAGCTTCTTTTTTTGTGCAAGTTTGAGCTAGAAACCCATACAATTATGTTAAACTATGTATGAAAAATTGTTGAAGTAACAACATCAAAAAATCTTTTTTTTTGAGTGTAAATCTACAAAACAAGTCAGTTTTCAAAAAAGCAGTAACGAAAAACCATTTGGATCAAGAAAGAGGAAAAACTCGAATTAACATTGGTTCAGCTTTTACACGATGGAGACCGCTCCGCCGGTGTTTTATCAAAATCCTACTCCCCGTGAGATTAGGACTCCCCTGTTTTCCCCTACGAGGGTTAGGATTAGGTGTGGGGGCGGGATTTAGAGATAGGGACCAATCACAAAGCAGCATCCTAAATGAATAAACCAATCAGAAGTAGGGGAGTCGTAATCTCACGGGGAGTCGAATTTCGGTACACCGGCAAAGGGTCTGAAAGACGATACCATGGTTGCTCTCTTTCTTTTGGACAGGTATGTACATGCTTCAAGAAGAATTTAATGGATTTAATGTGTAATTCGTTACGTGGATTTACGAAACACATTAATGTGTTTGGAGGAGGCGTGGCTTTGGACGGCGAATCGCGTAGGGGGTGGGATTATAATTTCAGCGCTAGCAGGCTAAAATTAGCACCTTTCCAAATCAACCACCCCACCTTTAAACCCTGTCCGGGAAACCGTCCCAAAACGTGTCCTGGTGGTCTGATATATTAAGGAAACCTCTTTACCAAAACTCACACAAATACAATTTACATTTTCGTCTGACTGACTTGATACAGCACCTGCAAGAGAAGGCAAGTAAACACAGGACGTTTCAAGCAAAACAAGACCTGTTTGATATGGAAATAGAACTGTGTGTGCGTGTGCATGTGCTTGTGAGAAATATAAAAAGACAGATGGGAAAACAGAGTAAGCCGTGTTCCTGGGTTGTAGGTTATTATCATATCATATTATAGTTTAGATTTGTATTGTTTTATGATGTTGGTGGAAGTGTTAGGCCTATATTCTTGACACAAGGCTTGCGAATGACTGTTTTGAAAGTTCGTCACAAGTCTCATTAATTGAAATACACTTATCTGAAATTATTCTGCTCTGTAACTCTGAAAAGAACACATATTTTCAGTGTTAATGAATAACGTTTCATTATTGAGGTGCCTCCTGCTGCACTGTTATTTAAACTGTGTTGACTTGAATTCTAAATGATTATTGTTCACCTACAAACTCCGTATTACCCATAAAATTATAGCTGACAGTTTAAGTGGCAAGAGGGAAATGAATTGATATGTATTTGAAATAAACACATTCCAATTTTAATGATATAGAACTCTCCGGGAGAGAGTAATTGTTCTATGTGGGGAGTCAGAAAACAGCATATTACTTACGAATGCTGTGTTTGGTATCAGTCCGCTGGAGTGGGCCAGCACATTCCTGTTGTGTTGTGAATTAGGGACACTGGCTCTGAATATCCCTGTATGAATTTAAATGATGTTGATGTAATGTTTGAGTTTTTAACAAGCTCATTCTTTCAGTTTGCATCATATTATTAACAATAAGAGGGCCGTTGACTAAATTAACTTGATACGGTGTTGTTTGCGCACTTATGAACGAGGAAATGAGAAACTCTACGCCGGTGTCGTGCCAATTTGCTGGGCCAACATTTTGTTTAAATTGCATCAAGCAGTGAGGGGCGGAAGACACATGAAATTGTTTGGCTCAGTGGGAAATAAAAAATTCAAATTAGGAGCAATTTTACACAGACGATAGCGCATTACCAAGATTAGACAGTTCTGTGTAGCAAATAGATTGTGGGTACAGCTCTATCAAATCAATGCCTACTCCAAAATATATATACGGTTTCAGCAACAACAAGATAAACAAACGTTATGTGGCCCAAACGTAACTTCCGGCAGCCCTCCGCAAAGAATCAATAACTGTTAAGTAGTTTTAATTTAATTGAATACAATTAATATACAATAAAATATTAATATAAATTAATATTAATATAAATTAAATATAAACAAATTGTTATATTATAGCCGAACAGAAACACAGTGTGCATTCCATGAAACCGTCAATTTTTTTCTTGGTCAGATCAGATTGTAGACCAAACCATTACTTATGTCATTCTCAACACATTGGATAGAAAAAAAAGAGAAGAGGATGACATGAGATGACCTCACATGACAAATGTACAATTGAAGTTGAAATGCACAGTATGAATGTATGAAATGTCTATATCGGGTTTATTTGGTTTACATAAGCAAGTTGCTTTGAGTTTGTGAGAACTCTGCAATAACTGAATTGGTAAAGGTACTTGGCATGAGAAAATAAGCAATGATGTGCTCCATCTGTTCTGGGATTTCTCTGTGCGTATGTGAGTGTGAATTAAAAAGATGTGTCTGGACTTTGCTTCGATACCCGTAGGGACAGAATAGCTAGAAACGCATGCTAGGTAATCTGTTTCTGCACGCACATTAATCATAAAATTCACACATTGTGAGGTCTGAAACAACAGACATAATGCATTCTGGTTTAATGTAATTGCTGGTACACTTTCACATCTGCTGGGCAACAGAAACAATATGTAATGTGAGCAAAATGATAGGTTGTGTTCTGATGTGTTTTATATTTTTATTAAGTCATTTGTAAGACCAATTTCACTGTACGCTGGAAATTTTCACTGTACGCTTCGTCTTATTGGATAGATTATTGGAACTTTTAACTAATTACAGTTTCAACCACACCTGCATCTGCTGTCGTCTTATTAGCTAAGTTTAGAACCACACATCACCTACGATGTGAATAAACTATAAATACGTTTGTTTAGAAGTGTTTGTTTGCTATTGTGAAATTATTCGAAGCATCGATGCTTATCACATTGCAAATGACTTGTTTTCCTTTCATCCATTATCCATTGTTGAACGTTGCATGTTTTAACCAGTCTTCTGTTGTTTAAAAAGAACGACTCAAAGTCTGTAATGAGCTGTCAAGTTTCTTTTGAGGGATTTTTGCACTGTTCCTTCTGATCAAGTGTTTTGGTGTGTGTGTGTTTGTAGTTGAGAGACACCTGTTTTTGTTTGTGTATCGATGTGTGAGAGGAGTCTGAGACTTGTGAAGTGTTGCGAGAAGGTGAAAATGAAAGGTGAGAGCGAGTCTTGGGTAAACATCTATTACCACAGACGGAGCTATTCCGATCATCACATACACTGGTTTAAAGCAGATTATAAAATGGATAGCTCCTGTCCTTCAGCTTGACTGGTGCTTTATTCAGGATAATCCTCGATGAGATACTATTTGTATCCACATTGTGCTGCACCAATAGCTGGTTCAATGTGTTGCTGTTACATTTTAGGCACTTTCACTAATGGAAGGGTAGGATTTATTAATTTTTCTTTCTTAATATTTTTATTATGTGGTCTTATGAAAGCAATAGGGCAGTCAAAGCTGTGACATATAGTGACTAGTAAAGCTTTAAGGTAATTCTAACAAAGCCCTTCAGCCGTGACTATATTCCCAATATGGCACAGCTTTAATAACTGTGGCAGACATTTTAAAGATCATTAGGTCCAGCTTAACGGCTATGTGTCTTTTTCCCATTTTCTTCCCCACGAAATGTGTTTCTTATTACAACACCTTTCTTAAACGTGTTTCAAGGGGGAATGGTGCTTACATCTGCCTTTCTTTGAATTATTCAGCACGGCACCCAATAATCATATTGTAAAGAGCCAGAGCCAGCGTTTCAGTAGATATTGTAATACATTATTGCAGGCACATCTTCACACGTGCTGAAAGCTCCTTGACTCTGTGCTTTGGTGATTAATATTTTGGTTGCGAGCAAGGTTGGTTGAGAAGCTCCCGATGTCAGTTTGAATTAGAGTCAAAGAAAAGGGGCTTTGGGAAATCTGTTTGGGTTCGGAGGAGCTTGATGGGCAAATGCGCAATGTGATCAGCACTAGCTTCACTGATGCAAGAATTGTGATTACAGTACTTACAGTATGGAGATATCATGGTTATACTTTATGAAGATTAAGATTTCTCGGGAACTGTCCGACAATTACTGTTCCATTTGACACAGTTTTATTAAAAGAAATCAGTGTGTTCAGATACTTTACATCAATCCATGTGTTTCCTGGGAATCAAACCGCCAACCTTGGCGTTGTTAGCTCCAGCAAATGACTTTTTGCAACGACATTGAGACTTACGGTACAGACTGAGAGCCTCACAGGAGCATTTCAGACTTGCAAGACACAGAAACCTCTCTCAAAGCAAATATCAAAGCAGTGATCTCTAGCAGTGAGGAGGACATAGCCGCTTTTATCCTTTAAAGCTCCAGCGACTTTATTCTATGAAAAAACTGCTTTGAATCATTAATGGCCTCATTTCCTGTACTCTAAATAGCTCAACAAGCAACCATCAGAATGTTTTCGTTTCAAGACGTTCGCTCGCAATGCATGTGAATCTTTGACCTTCCAAAGAACTCTGGAGGTCAGAAATGGTAAAAGGATACTGCCTACATCTTTTCAAACACACTGGAAAATACGTTGATAAAGAACAGAAAGAACATATACTGTATGTATGTAGGTGGGAGACATTTTAGCAATGCGACATATTTATAATGGTGGTATATAACATAGCTATACTAAATGCATTTTTAAATAGCACTTTTTCTAATTAGTATTCATGAGACTTTTATGACCTTATATTAATTCAGAGACTAAAGGTAATATATGTATTAAATATTCATGTTTATACTGTTCATTTAATATGAACTATAGCCATATAAATTTGCCTAAATTGCGCTAGGAATTTGCTCGTTTCAGGGTTTCAATAACCAAATTGTGTAAAACAAAAGTCCAATCCAAATGGATAGAAATGTCGCCTTTTATTTACATACATTTTATAATGTCATTTATGGATATAAAATTAGATCAGCTCATTTCCAATCCTCATTCCACTTTTAATGGAATATAAGTCTTTGCATTATTTGTAAAACACATAAGAACTTTTTCATTTCACGTCAAGCATGGCACAGAGCTTCAGCAAAACCTCTGCCTGAGGATAAAATGCTGATATTTGCTTAAGATTTCAGTATATTCATTTTTCCACTCAGATACCCTGGTGTCAACTATTTGAAATTCCACTAATGCTTCACTGAAGGTGAGGGCTAAAGTTCATCCCCCGCTGTCCCGCGTGAAGGACTGTAAATGTAGTGATCTGTATTCACTCAGCCTGTAGTTAGAGCTCCTCTTTGCATGCTGACAGCAACACTGGGGCTCTTATGCTCTGGGCTCCCTGCTTAAAATGCTGGAGCTACATATTCGGAGCGAGCGTGTGCTCTGGCCCTCAGCTGCTCCGAGTGGAGAGGACTATTTCTGAATGTAAACGACAGGTAAATGTCCCAGCGGGTGCCAGAATTTCCACAAAATGTCCTTCAGTGCTGTCTGCACATATCCAGAGACCAGTTTCTCCAGTTTGCACCAGTCCATTCAAAAGACCAGAAGTAACTATACACAATAGAACTGATGTACCATTTAATGTGAATGTTGAATTCAACAACGGGAAATGAGTTCGATTCAGAATATTTAAATGTCATGGTATTTTATATATGCATGCACCAGCATATTTCAATCAGGCTTCATTGACTTCAGTATTAAATCCACATTGTTTAATATATATATATATATATATATTCAAAGTGATGGTCTATTAGGTTTTCATTAGACGTGTTAATTTTCGTAACACTTCAGTTAAGCCTTGATTGCTCAATTTGTCAAAAGTACTATCGCCACAAATAATATAAAACAGCGTCTTTAGCCATTTGAGAAATTTTAAAGGAGTAGTTCACCCAAAAAGAAAATTATGTCATCATTTACTCATCCTCTTGTCATTTCAAACCTGTATGACTGACTTTCTTACGTAGAACACAAAAGAAAGTTGGTTACCAAACATCGCCGGCACCCATTCACTTCTATTGTATGGACACAAAACCATTGCAAGGATCAGTAATCAGGATCAGTAATCCCAAATTCATCTTCAGCATTCTGAATAGCTGATGCACAAATTGTCTTTAGAAGATAAGTGTCAAAAGTCCCACTCTTATAAATCTGCCCGTCCACATAAATAGGAAGCGTAAATTATTACATACAGCAGGAGAAGTCGTTTGATCAGTCACTTCTGGAGACCGGAGAACATCCGGGGATCTTACAGAAGATTATTTTAGGATAAGTAAAGCTGGCTTGAGTGCACTCCACGCAAAGGGATATGAGTTTAATTATCCAAGACTCACAGGGCAAAAACAAATATTTGACAGTTGTCAAGCAAAAACAAAATAATGAACCAGCAGTGTTCACCGCCCACAGAGATTTTCTCAGAAAGTGTCCTTGTTGCTGAGAATAAGAGACAGATGGACGTTTGAGCAGAAGACCTCTTCTTATCAAGCCTGACTGTTGCTTTAGTGGTTGGATTTCATTTCATTGAGCCAGTCGTCTTGAATGTTTATCTGAAAAACAGGAAAGTAAATGAAGGATAGATAACTAATTATAAAATGTCTAAAAGTGATTTTCATATTTTAACTAGCAACAATGTATAGAACAGATTTTCTTAATGCATTCTGTAAAAATAATCAAACTGAAACAATGATGAAATGTTTTTTTTTTTTACTAAATTTACTAGAGCCTACGCCTTCTATCTGTCACTTCATGTCTTCATACAATCACACAAATGTCAAACCAAGCCACAATAAAACCACAAACCTTTATGAAGTTCCTCCATCATGAGCTTTGCTGTAAAACTGTTTGCTACAAGGATGGGTATGGATGGGTATTCTGGCAAAAGAAAGAACATTTTGTTTTAAAAGTTTTTTTGTATACGATATAATAAAACATGGAGCGGTTTCCCGGACAGGGATCATCTTAAACCAGGACTAGGCCTTAGTTAAATTAGGACATTTAAGAAGTTTTTACAAACTTCTGTGCATTTTGAGACAAAATAATGGCACTTACGTATTTTAAGATATGTCACTGCTAACTGTGTTCAGTTTAGACAGCTCTAACATTTCTTTTAGTCTAGGACTAGTCCTAAAGTGAATGTCATAATTTATTCACTCTCTTGTCGTTTCAAACATGTATGGCTTACTTTCTTCCGCAGAACACAAAAGAAGATATTTTGAAGAATGTTGTTAACCGGCACCCATTCACTTGCATTGGTTTTATGTACATATAATAGAAGTGAATGGGGGCCAGTGCTTTTCGGTTACTAACTTTCTTCTAAATATCTTATTTTGTGTTCTGCGGAAGAAAGAAAGCCATACATGTTTGAAACGACAAGAGGGTGAGTAAATGATGACAGAATTTTCATTTTTATGTGAACTATCACTTTAAGCACTCTCTGGGAAAATTAAATGACACAGGCATTTATCTCCACACAAAAGCCACTTACAGTTCACAAACTTGACTAATGTATGCAAGGTAACAAGTTATGCCTTTAAGATGCCCTTCATCTCACCCTGGTGGTTTTGATCTTGTTCCCCGAGTAGCACATCCAGCCGGAGTTGTCTGGTAAAGTCTTGCACTCTTCTCCCTCCAGACATGGCTCCATCTCACACCACCACTTCCCAATCACTATGGAGGCTGCCAGAAGAACATAATGAGGTTAAAATCGCAATGGCCAATACAGCAACTGCCTTTAAAATAGAGTAATCTTCCATTCTCCATCACCCACCGCTCCTTGGACACCTAACAAATAATCGTTTACATGTCTAATGCTGTTGAATAGCCTCAGTGGATGTCTGCGGTCAGCAGGAGCGGAAGCGTTTCAGAGAGTGACGCTATAAAAGCTTTATGCTGAAATGAAATCCCATGTCGATTTATTCATTTAAATCGATTTCATCTTGTAGTCTTAGTGAAATATAGCACAATATATTGTCTCTGTACAAGGCATCTACTGGAGGTCAATTAACTGCCATTACAAATGGAAAGTTTTAAGCAGAGGCTTCATTTCAATGGCAGACATGGGCTTTTTAAAAGCTATCAATTTTTCCCACTTTATGCCCATTTCCAAATGGAGCAAAGGCCATTAAGTGCAAATAGCAAGTGAAGCCACAATGTGATAACTGCATCACTATGATAATGTAAGAATATGATATCGGATACACTAATGCATCGGTGACAGATCTAGTGCGGCCTTTGAACGTCTTGTTATCTATCATCAGACACCAAACGTTTAATGACAGACAGGGTGCAAATACAAAATGTGTATCACTGATACGCTATTAATGTAAAAACAATCTGAGTTTGAAAAGCTTTCTTGGAGAGGAGACGGCGAACTTGTAGGAGATATATAGCCATTTTTTGTCTGACAAGCACTTAACAAAGTCCATTATAGTGATCCTGGCACTAAACTTAACTACAAGTCAGACTCATTAATATTGAAAAAGCCCAAAAGCACTTAGCCAATGGTTGTCTTGCTGAAAAAAGAGACTTTATTTTGCTTTAAAATTGGATTTGTCTGTGCTGAACTCTTCCTGCGCTGAACTCTTCCTACATGGATATTTAAAAAGGTGAACACACGGTTCATAGACTTCATGTAAAATGTTGAAAGTAATGGTCACAGTGTAAGGTGAGGAAAATATTACAGTTATTGTTTTCCTTTGCCAGTTTAGCATGACTAAGGTCACTATAACCAATAAAAGCCATGACAACACAACCTCAGGCAATACAGTACACACTACTGAGGGGTCTTCTATGTTCCACAATCTCATGTCTTTGACTTTGGCAGAAAGGGGGAGACCTAACCTACCGCCCTATATGCCAAAATATCAACATTATTTCTCCTTTTGTGTTCGTCTAGTTTTAATGAGCGCCAGTTGCAGACAATACCCTCTCAATTTAACCAGAAATCAGAGAGCAAAATATTATATTCCCCACAGTTTTTCACTGCAGCACAATTTTAACAAATTAATATGCGATTTCCAACTCTAAAAGCTTTATGTATTTTTCTAATTTCTTTCAATTATGGTTAGCATTTTGTAAAAGGTAAAACGCTACTTACAAAGTTACAATAAAGATTTCAGAAACATTAATTTGGGGCCGTTTCTCAAACGGAAGGCTGCATCCTCCGTAGGTCTCATTTGTATAGGCTGCATACGTCATAAAGAATGTCTTATCTCATCATAATATTACCCATTATAAATTGTACCATTATTCTTAGTTAAGCTGAAATTGTTGTAATATGCTTATGACTTGGGAATGTAATGCCCAGTTAACTAAAATAAACCAGGCTTGATGACGTATGCAGCCTGCAAATGCGACCTCGGCAGCATTCAGCGTTGTGTTTGAGAAACGGCCTGGGTTTCCGTATCTTCACATCTTTCACAGCGTCACTAAAAAGAGGATTTAATTTCATTCGTTCCCAAATGCTGGCTACACACAACACAAGCCGCCACAGAAGGTAGGCTAACTGCATTCTCTTTACCCGTTTAAAAGTGGCGTTTGAAAAATGATCCAATGGCTTATATTATGCACACGAAGCGATGACGTAAAAAAATATCCACTAAAATCTCAGCCAGCTCTATTATATCCACTCAGTCGCTTCAAGATGCATGTTGGATTATGGTCAACAACGTGAATTAAATTATCCAAAAATGATTTTAAGTACATCATTACCCCATTCCAGGCAAGTAGGGGTCTCTTTCGTGCCGAAAGGTTTCTCATTGGTCAAAGGTGCTCTTAATTGCCTACTGAGTTGACCAATCAGCGTTAACCACACATATGTAATTTCTTTTAAACAGGAAGAAGATCGCGATAAGGTGTTTAAAAGGTTTCAAACTTGTGAATTTGTGATCATAAGCCCTTAAAAACGAAATAAGAATGTATCAGACCTGTGTTTTTGCTAAATTGCTTAATAATAAATTACATCTAGAAGCAGCTGTCCTTATGTTTTATGAGTATTTCAGTCTTTTTCTGCATGCTTTGTTTACATATACTAAATCATACTAGATCATAGTTGTACTAAAACGGTAGAAATGCCTTTTACAGTATGACATGTTACTATTCTATCATGACACCAAGAAAAGTAAATTATTTTGAACTTATAAAACGCTAGTACAGTTGTAAGTGTTATTTGTTATATGTTGTGTTTAGATAATATTCTTTAAGGTTTTGGACACATCTGCTACTGGTAGGCCTATGACATCAAAGAACCGCGAGAGGGATTCAAACGCATGGAACTTGGAACACATTTTATTTGTGTTTTCACGCTCCATCGACTGCCCTCCTTTAATTAATAAATGATGGACGATGTTATCACAACAAAAGGAACAAAAAACTAGTACTCAAACATATTTAAATAGTAATGCCATTACTTACATGTTTTTATTCATATTCCCTAATTCGTATTCCCTTCTGTCTGTATGATGGTATAATTAAGGTAGGAATCCTAATGAGTTTGAAATGGGGAAAAGGTGAGTTGCCCCTTGGTGTGTCATAGTCAAAGTTAATGTTCCCTGATTAACTTGGGGTGCGTTGCGAGTGAGATATTCTCCCAGAAGTGTTAGTTTACAGCGGCTCGTTTGTCATAAGGACAGAGCATTAATAATGAAACGCCCGGAGGATCTGAGCTTTTCTAGGGCAGGGACACTGCAAGAGCGACCCTAAACAGAGCTTGTTCAAACACACCACATCTTAAAGCAATAGTTTATCCACAAATAAAAAATCTGGCACTGTTTACTCACTCTTATGTTTTATTTCCAAACCTGTACGCTGGGATTTGTTCTAATCTATGGGGTTCAAAAGTGTGCAGTTTTTTAAATCAAATTATTACACATCTCTTGCCATAAATTGATATTTTATGTTAGCTGTCCAAAGAATTGACCTTAAAATTGTATTCAGATGCCATGTTTAAAACCTTGTGTTAAAAAACATTCCAAACACATTGTTTCGAGCTGAACCGGTTGACAAAATCCATATGAGACTTCACAATTTTTTAACAATTTTTATTTTTGGATGAGCTATTCCTGTGTAAAGGAGCCCTATATTTTTAGGCAACTTTACACAACTGCAAGCACATGGCACTCAAACACAGCTGCATTGTTCCAGCCGGTTCAAACACTGCACAGCTGCTTTGAGCTGGTACAAAAGCAGTCGAGCATCTGCCAAGAGCCTGTTTACATATCACACATGAATGCAAAGGCAGCTCACTTAAGACAGCGCACAACAAGCGTACTTATTTTAAGATCTTTTCCATGGTTATCAGACCACAGTGTCACTTCTCTTCACCTACCGTCAACGCAGGAGGGTTTATTCCTGGTGGTTCCTGCCACTTTCCCTGGTAAACAGGAGCACTTCACCGTCTGAGATCTCTCCTCAATCTTGTTTTTGTTACAGCATCTGTGCGCGGCAATCACCTCGCATGTCCCTCCTTCTGCCAAAAGATAAACACATCAGTAACCATACGAACCCCCCGTCTCGCCATGTGAATCTACATTTACAATCATTACCTCGTGCATGTCATCCTTTATTGTCCCCTTATATTGCCACATAACTCAGCTTGCATTTTAATGCAGACACTCCTTACGTGTGATGGAGTAGATTTTTTTTATTATTTTTACCTCGTCTCCCATATGTCTTTATTTAGTTCGCATTTATTTTCTATATTGTCTATTTTCTGTACTGTCAGTACAGTATGTGGTTAGGCAATATTGCATGTAACAGTCATAAGGCTTTGTTGAGTCTGACTCTCGGGGAAGAGAAGTGACTTCTATAGGAACTAGAATAAAGGGGAAGGTGAGAGGTTTGGGTGACTGCTGTTTAATGGTGAGTGATCTGAAGTGGACGGAAGTCCTTTAAGAACAAGGGCCTGTGGGTTTTTATACTGAGAAAGCGAGTTATTACCAAACGCTCTGCTATTTCAGCCGTAAGAGCCAACGGCACAAAGATAGAGAGAAAATCTTCTGTTTATGAGCACACTGGACTTTCTTTACTGGAGACAACCTAACTTATTGTAAACCAGAGACAGTACATCCCTTTACTGCACCCAGAGAGGCCAATTCTTAATTTCAACAATAAATGTCTAGACAGTGAATATTTTCTAGCTGAAGAATGGCACTTACATTTTCAATACGGTATACAGTATGTGGTAATGACAATATGTGCCCTTATATTTTATTATGTGGAAATTGCTTTATAATGGTTATGCTCAATCATACTTAATAGGGCCCTATAAATAATGCACAAAGAAACACACATAATTGTATATATATATATATATATATATATATATATATAATTGTTTTAACAGTTGTAAACAGTCATGTTATTGAATGTTAATAATTTATTAATATTTAATACATTTTTATTAAAGTGATAGTTTACCCCAAAATGTAAGTTCTTTCATTGTTTACTCACCCCCATGTCATTCCAAACCTGCATGACTTCTATTCTTCAGCAGAACACAAAAGAAGATATTTTGAATAATGTTGGTAACCACAATGCTGCTCCCCATTAGCCGCCTTTCCACTATCGAGCCAGAAGTGGGCCAATTTCTACCGGAAGAAGTAGACCATCCGGGAATCTTTGGAATACTCTTTTCAACATACTAAGATTTGGGACATACTAATTCTACTTTCGAATACTATTTAGGACGGATAGTATGCGGATTGGGTTTGGGTCCCCCTCTCGAAATCGGTCCCCTTTAGGACCCTGCGTGATTCCGTTGCCTAAAATAACTTCAAATGGGTACACTTTTTAGCGCCTGATTGCAATTCTTACAAAATTACATTACAATTTATGTCGCTAGCACTTTGTTAAAATGACAAGAAAGAGAGAGTCATATACAGGTTTTAAACTTTACGAGGGTGAATGTTTATGATGTTTAATGATGACAGCATTTCTTATCTATCTAGTGTAAAAAGGACAGTAGGCAAAAAGGAGCTGTATCAAAACAAATAGATAGCATAGTGAAGTGCAGGAAACAATAATATTCCACTGAGGACGGTGTGGATTGTTAAGGAGGCCTTGTTTGTGTTTCTTTAATTAAGAAAAATACTCTCTGCCCCAGTGGGGATTCAGTCAGAATGTGCAGGGGTTTGTTCTCTTTAATGTGTAGTCTTAATTACATAAGACAGACCCAGTTTCTACTTTGATCTATCAAGAGAGAGAAAAATTGCAATAGCTCCTGACTAAAATATCTTCAATCCTCAATGAGTGTAAACAGAGCAGTGTGCCTCTCATTTGGGGATTTGAAGAGCGAGGGGAGAGGAAAGATAAAAAAAATGTTAAATGCACTTTCAAAAATCAATAAAAATGTAAATAGCTTCTTCATCCCCAGCTTGCTTAAGCTCTCATTACCTCGAGATTGAAGTTAGTCAAAACAGGAGGGGAGCAGAAACAGAGCGCTGCCTGTCGACCGGTTTATCGGCTTATCTGAGTCTTTTAGAACAGGTCTGAATATTTAACATATTTAATATTTAACGGTGGACAGCTCGGAAACATGTGGACTGTTGATTGCTTTTTGTATTCTGTCACTTCGCGGAGCTCACTAGAAATTGATTGCTGAACCTCAGGGGATAAACGTTATCTCATAGAGGTCTCAGTGTGGCTTTTGCGTAGTCAACATATTAAACAGAGGGTCAGAGCGCTGTTAGACATGTGGTGCAGCGTTGGCAGGCTGCTGTCATTTACTGTACCCCTATGTGAAAGTGATGTGACAGTGATGTGACAAACACATGCATGACAGCATGTGTTTGTGCACAAAAGTATAAGGCACTAGTAAAAATGTTTCTATTTTGCTTTATTTATTAAAAAATATATTTTTAGTGTATCAGGTTTTTTTTGGGGGGGGGGAATTACTTAAGTTATGTAGTATTTGGCAGGTCCACTTTTTTTCTTAAATGGGCAGCATGCATTGCGTAAATAAGCTGACAAGTTTGTGCATGATGTTAAAGGGATACTTCACCCAAACATGCAAATTCTGCCAATATGTATTAATCTTCATGTGGTTCAAAACTAGAGATGCACAAATTTGTCCACTTATACCAATAGCCGATTATTCAGAGTGATATCTGCCGATTCTGCAGATTAAATTAATACTTCTTAACTTTCTGAATGTTATTAATTCATATAATGACTATTAATATATCTACAGTAACTGGTGATGTTTTTAACATTTTCTGTATACAGAGCACAAATTCATCTCTATTCTACTAAATAGGGATGTAACGATTCACCGTGAGCCGGTTGAAAATCGGTTATAATGAGTGACGATTCAATTCGGTTGAGGTGTGAACTGAATCGCAATACATTCTTTGAACAGCAGGGGACGCTATTTTCACTGCAAACCTAAACGTGGATGCTGATATTTCTTAAATGCAAAAAAATCCAAGAAAAGCACAGACAGTATTAGTTTGTTTATATTAAAGAGACTTTTTCTATTATTAATTTGTTATAAAATCGCAGTTTACTTTTGTTATTTGAAATAAAACATTATTTTATTATGCAAAGAAACGTGAAGCATTTAAGAAATAATGCAAGGGAAGTTGTTCATTTCTAATTTGTTTCAACTCATTTTTTAAAAATAAATCGTGAGTAAATCGTGAATAAATCGCATCGTGAGATCAGAATCGTGAATCGCATCGCATCGTGAGCTGAGTGAATCGTTACATCCCTACTACTAAAAGATATTTAGAGAAATGTCTCAGTGGTTTTGTGTCAATACAATCAAAGTCAATAGTGGCCAATGTTGTTTGGTTACCAACATCATTCAAAATGTATTCATACAGGTGTGATATGACATGAATAAATGATGAAAGTATTGTGTCTTTTAGGTGAACTATCCCTTTAATCAGGTATAATTTTAATATTTTCCAGAGCACATCTTGTGTTCTTGGAAGCAAAGAAAATCTAAACATTTTTTGATTTTGAATCCCAGATTTTAATTGTGGTCTCAGACTTTTAGGGCGTACTCTCACTAGGCAATCTGAACTGTGCCCTAGCACGTTTGCAGAACTGAGCGCAGAACTGAAAGCATGACGTAAATTATGACGTTTAAATTCCTCCCTGAGATTCAGATGTCACGGTAAAAAACTGATAAACAGCGCACTTACACGTGCAGGCGTGTGTCACCGCAGCCAAAACTACTCCAGGTATGTCAAACATAATGCAACGTGTGTAACAATAGGCTTTATGATAATAATGTACGCGGGGTGATTTGAAAGCACAATGAGGGGGGGGCAATCGCTCTCGGGCACAGTTGAGAGCAACTGGGCTAAATGTGAGTACACCCTTAGAGTCCACTGTAGCAGGTTTACGGCACATACTGTAGCAATCTCCTATTCCCCTATTTACCACTATTCATTTTTGGTTCTTGTTTTGGTTCCTTTCAACAGATTTATATCTGAAATTAGATCCTGTATCCATTTGAACCAAAAAAGCCAAGACCAGCAGCACTTTGCTGCTGTGATTTTCACCAGCCTCTACTGAACCAGCTGAAAAACATCCTGAAAATAAAAAAAATGTGCATAGAATTTCATGAAATATTAATGATTAAGCATACCTTGTGTCGTTCATTTCAAAGACCTTTCAGACGACCATTGAATGCTGCTGAGTTTCATATTGTAAGAGACATAACATAAGGTCACCCTGAGGGAGTGTGGGCTGCACCACTGATTGATCTAATAGATGCACTGATAGCTGCTGTGGTAGGGAATCCTGCATCACACTGCTTACTACAAGGGCTATTTCAGGCACTTATTCAGTTTAATGGATATGAGACCAGGCCATCAGGGACCAATAAAGGCTCATTTTCCTGTAGCAGCCAGTGTGTGGAGAGAGAAAAATAGACAGCGTAAAACACACACAAGCTATAACTTTGAGTCTTCTACTGTCTAATTAGCCAAATGGAATGTGTGTGTTCGTCTGTCTGTCTGTCTGGAGGAAGCGCTGTATTCAGCCTCAATTGTTCCATTCATTCACAGCCATCTGCATGCGCGTTTCATCTGACAGGCCAGTTATATCACAAGCTATCAACAGCAAACAAACATGCTCTCAGAGGACAAACAAACAACGGCAGACGAGCTGGCACAATAGGCTCCGCCTGTGAGCACATGAGCTTGGACACGGAAGATTTCATTCACATGCACTGGGAAAAAAGCTGCAGGGAGAAGGACCGGTTTGGAGAAGGACAGAAATACAGAACATTCAAAATGAGTGCAACTTAACAAAATTCTGACCAGGTTCAGACACTTCAGTAGTTTTGCACCATATTATGGCTTTAGTGAAATGCATTTTCCCAGCCTTTTTGACTGGGTATTTTCGATTGCAAGTGAACATTTTAATTGCTGTATATATTTTTTTCCGTTTTGACTACCGAAGCGGGATAGTAGGCCTACTGGATTTAAACCTCACCCATGAGAACACAAAAACTCAATGGGCTCCAACACACATTTATTTTTATTTTGCAGCTGCAAAAAAAGAGCGCCTTCAGTCTTTACAGGGCTCCATTTATCTGCATCTTAAGGATTTTTCTTGTTAAAGTCCATGACAGGGACGTCTACCTAACCCATTACTCACAGACCCGCAAGAATGTGACCCGCAGGCACAATGAGGGCCGCCGGCTCTCACTCCTTTTCATTTACTTAAATGTTTTCTGTCAGTATGTTTTTTCCTCAGTAAGCCTATCAGACTAAACCAAGTCTGTCTAAATCAAGCCAGCACACTAGAACGGTTTTAAAGCTCAAAACCAGAAGCCTGAATTTATTTAGGTTTTGTTCAGGTGACCTTGATAGAATGCAGGTTTTGTAGGCACAGACTCTGACAGTGCTGTCAACAGTAGTTGATGGGAGCGCAGACTGATCACACACACACACACACACATACACATACACACACACAGGCCTGTGCAGTTTACTCCTTTGGGGTGTTATTCCATGGAATGCTGTCACTCTTCTAGGAAAAGCTGAAATTGGTAAGTACGATTTCACTGATAAATTGCTTTATCCTTGCGACCCTCAATGCAAATTTGTTACTGATAGAAAAAAATGTTTCTCACGACCAAAGCTGCTTCAACTAGTGCACAGAATGAACTGTAAGGTAAAGCGTAGAGGTTACCTTTTCATTTTATTCATGCCCAGTGGAATAAAGGCTAGCAGGGGTTTGGTGCTAAGTAAAAATTGCTACCGATAAAGCTAAATTGCAACCAACGACTCACTCCACCCCTCACCCCTCCCTTTCGAAGCACTACGGCGGCTGACACAGGACTAAGATGTTGTCACATTCTCACTTCTTTGCCAAAAGAGATAACGAATTTACGAAACACGCTCTGTAGAGCAGTTTGTCCGTTTAGGGCTACTGTAGAAACATCATGGTGAATTCCATGGAAGGGGAGCCGTGGTGTATATAGATAGATATAGCTCATTCTAAGGTAATAAAAACATAACACTTCATAATGCAAGGTCTTTACACACCTCTGAGGACATAGTTATGTATATTATATTGCATTTCTGTCAAAAGATTGGACCTTTAATACAATTTTAATATATTATACAAATAAAAAATACAAATCATTCCACAGATGTTCAGTTGAATGGAGGTATTTCCTGTACGAAGACGAATAATTTTCCAAATCCCAGAGCTCTGCAGCACCTCCAGGATTTTACACCTTACTTTATATTATCTCCATTTTCCTTTTTGTTTTTATGAGTTTTTGCAAGCCTAAAGCATGATGCTGCTTCACAGCAGGAATTCTGTTCTCATTGTGATGTGCTGTGTTTGCTTTTTATGGTGCTTTGTATTAAGTCCTGAAAGTTTGAATCTGATCTGACTACAGAAACCTCTTCCAAATTCTCTTACATGGCTTTGGGCAAACTCCTGCCGAGATGTGATGTGTATAACAAGCTTCTCGGTTGACCCGTCCAGATTTATAAATCTGCTTGCAGTTGTTGTCTAATGCACAGTTTCTTACATTTTGTTTCTCTCTCACAGAGGACTCTGACTGAGTGTTGCTGTAGTGCCCTGGTTGGCCGGTTTCTGTAATTCTTCTTGTCCAGAAACTCTGTTTTGGAGAACTGCCAGTTCTGGGCAGATTTACGTCCACGATTCCAAACATTTTTAATGATTGATGTTACTCTGCTTGGAGGAACATCCGATTGCTGGCGTTAACTTGTGTGTTAAACTTCATTTTTTGCATTTTTTCGTTGGAAATACAATAACTCTGCACAATACTGTACATAAATGAACTCCTGTCAATTATTTGTGCATCTTGAAAAAGTAAATGCAATAAATAGGTTAATTGTCAAGCACAGACCTCAAAAATAAATAAAACTGCAGATGATATTGTTTCAATTCAATTTTAATTTCATTGTTGCAAAGCAGCTTTACATACATCATAATTAAAAAGGGGAAAATTAAAGACAGTATTGGGTATTAAGATACATGATATTTTTGAAAGGTTTTCTCTATGCAATGTCCACTAATGAAACTTAACTGAAATAAAAACCCTGGGAGAGGCCAGACTCAGCGGGGAGAGACAGTTCTCCTCTGGCATATTAAAATAGCACCGCTGCAACTACAGAGAAAATAATTACTATAAACTGCTAATATTCACGCCACGATTCTGTGCTGTTAATGTGTGAAAGTTTGAGAGATAGAAGTACTTATTATAGACTCTCCTTGTAGTGTATTCTTTAAGGAGGTGCACATTTTACTAGCTGAGAATTCCTTTAAAAAACATTTAAATGTTCTATTTTTCTGTAAGTCTCTCTCTCTCTCTCTCTCTCTCTCTCTCTTTCTGCTGCTGGCATGATGTCAGTCTGATGGAGTCATGCTGTTCAGAGCTTTGAGATGAGGCTGATTCACAATGAGAGATTTCACATGAAAGGCAAACCGAGCGAGACACCCGAGTGCACGCCCTTTTAAAAGCAAGGCGTGGTGGCCCTAAACGAGGCACTTGGATGTGCGTTTATGACGTCTTAAACAACAAATTCAGATAAGAGAGAACGTACTGAAAGCTGTACTTTGAACTAACGTGTTCTTCAGCAAACAAATCCAAGATGTGTTCTGCTCAGGCTGAGGCATCTGGTGGCTTGCCCTGAACTCTGCCCTGTTTGGAGTTCACTGCTGATGCAGAGCGAGGTCGTTCAATGACCCGTTCACCAAGAAACAAAACATTTCAGTTCTTGGCTTGACTGGATAGCAGCTAATGCATTTTTATACATCTTTGTGAGTGGCTTATATATGAATATGTGATATATAGTTGATATTTTTCACGGCTTTTCACGGGCACGGCTGTTCGTGCATATCACCTGTAAAATTATGCAAAAATTTGGGCACTGATACGACGCCAAACCATTTATTATCTCTGTCGCGGATTCGTTTTTCCGAAACGATGCCCTTTCAAACAGCGAATAGCCATTTTAACAACGCGTGTATTTTACACATGGGTGAAGCAAATATCAATAGCGCCGCTACGAGCGTGAGTCACGGAAGACAAATGAAAGCCGGTGGTTTATAAAACTACACATGCCTCCGAGCAGCACTATCCAAGCGCAGAGTGAAAAACAGCCTGCCAAGGGAGGCCTGCATAGAAGTGCCGATGTATTATTAAAATGCCGAGCAACTACAAAAGGGAAGAGCTGGTGTTGTCTTTAGATGAATAAGAATGGCATGAAAGAGAGTAAAGTGAGAATGGAGCAGGAGAGGAGAAGAAAGGATACAGGGAGAGAGAGAATTTCTCCACATCAGTATGCGTTTCCACAAAGGCCGTCAGTGCGCTGTCACATTCAGAGAGTGGCTGAAGCATCAGAAAGTGAAACTGATCTGGGGCATGAAATCATATTCTGACTCCGCTAAAGAACCTCATGACAACCAGGCCGTCCGAAAAATTATGCGGGTGCTCAGTTTGTGCACAAGATGCAACTGCACCCAGCGCGCGTGTAACCACCACTATAAGTCAAGGACACATAAAGCTACAATTAATGGTGCTTGCAGTCAGTTTTTGTATTTGTTGTGCTTTCTGTTATGATTTGGGATGTTATACTGACACAGTGTGCAGTAACAGTGGGTTAAATTAAATTAAACTGACTTATGAAATGAAGCTGAAATTGATTAAACTAGATTTTTTTAGGTTACAAGAAATGCACGATTTTAATTTTTATTTTGAATTTTCATTCAAGTGACTTGTAAAGTCAATTTTATTTAACGTAAAAATTTAAAGCAACTTTTAAACTAAAGTACGTGACCATACGTGCCATTTTTTCTGGACACGTCCTGGCCAGGATTTTTGGTGCGTCTTTCCGAGGTCGCATTTGTACACCGCATACGTCATTGAGGTTTATTATTTCAGGTTTTATTTAAAGCAACTCTTATATTTCAAGGTGAATGAAACAACAATACGTTTTAAGAGGAATAAATGTAAATTTTATGTTAATGTTCTTTTTAGCTGAAATGTGAGAACTGAAACACCTGAAATCCTGGCCAGGACGTGTCTGAGAGAAATGGCACGTATGGTCCCCCTATAGTTAACTTGAAATAGGTTCAATGCTTTACAGTGTATTATTTGATCTATGTCATGTGATCATGTGATCTTAAAGCATCAACTCCAAAGAGTCAGGGTTTGGCTAGTCTCGGCCTTAGATGTCTCGGACCATTTCCTGACATATACAGTCAATTTTTCAAGAGGGACATTTCCATGCCCTTAAGCGTGACGTGGTACAAAGCGAAAAGTGATTGATTGCTTCTACCTGTCAGTCATATGGCCTCTTGAGCGGGCCTTTGCCATTCAAAGCGGTCATGATTCAGTATTAAGTTCTGGCTATGCATGACTAGGGTTTGGCTGATTAGCTTTGCTGGTTAGCTGGTAGATGCTGTAACTTCACTTCTCCATTAACAGCCATTCAAAAGCATTTTTTATGATTAAAGGGGTCATATGAGGTTCAAAAACGCTGTATTTTCCACATACCGTGCATGCTTGTATCTCCTCTTTGCTCCGCCTCTCTGAAACGAGCAGATTTTTTACAAAGCTCATGGCTCTGAAAAGCGAGCTGTGCTATGATTGGCCAGTTAACCAGTGCGTAGTGATTGGTGGAATACTGCAAGCGTGTGACGGAAATGTAACGCCTCTTACCATATTTGGAACATCAGGTTCCAAAGCAATTGTACTAACAGGAACGCCCACCTTACTTGCGTTTACATTTGGGAGGTCTAAATCAGATCATACCACAAACTGACATAGATTTGTGGGGGTGTGGTTACACGAGGCGTTTCAGGCAGGTCTGGGTGAGCATTCGCTTTTAGATAGAATGTATCTTTTGTTCTGACACTTTATTTTTTGCAATTTTACCTGTCTAATACATGCATGGGCAACTTATAACACACCAAAGACACAGAAAAACACATGTATTCGTGCCATATGACCCCTTTAAATACATTTTTACAAAAAGGTAAAAAGGTACTGTTCAAAAGTCTGAATCCACATTTAAAGAGTCTAATTTTGAAAATATATTTTAGAAATTTGGAATATGGTCAATAGAAAGGTAAGGCATAAGAAATGTTTTATATTCAACATTATTACTGAGTCACTAATTGAATAAGTGATGAATGGGAGTGCTTATTCAATAGCTCTGTACAGCCTTTATAGACCTCCATGGTCAGTCCCCATGAGCCGACTGAGGAACAAAACAGCGTTTTCAGACCATCTGAAATCTTCATCTGATGTGAGTGTACATCATTTAAAACATCAAAAACGGACTTTAAAGTGTTTTTGTCTATAAAACTTTTAAATGAGTGAAAGTTTGGTGAAAAATCCTTTTAAAAGAGAGTAAGACAAAAACACATTAAAGTATTTTGTTAGTCAGAATTTTGAAAGCGTTTCCCCCGTGTCGCTTTCTAAATTATTCCTTTCTGCCTTCCTTCAGTTTAGAGGCTGATCAGAGTTCATCTCATTTCCACAAGTGTGTACTGCATATTCTTGGTCCTCAGCCCCGATTCCTCTTCACACAGTTGTCTCGCATTCATAAATGCTTGAGCGTCAACATGACACACAGAGAACGAGAGAGAGAGCTTTGTGGCCTGAGCAATTTTCCCCGTTAATGTTGTGAAGAAGTGTTTCAGATAAACACAATCATGCGATGAGATTATCTGCCCACATGCATGAATAACCAGGAGATGAGAGCTGAACCCGTAAAACCAAATTAAATCTCTCTTGGTTATGTTGTCCTGGGTGCATTCAAGCACATAAGTATTATCTACTCTTCCTCTAAAAATACACAGCCATTGAACCCTGTTGAATATCTGTCTTTATGGACAGAGCAATTTGTTTTCAGCATTGCCACGTTGAACAAAGCGTCCCACGTGTGACGGGTTGAACTGTCCAAGGTTGATTCCATCCAGCGCGCCCCCTCTCTCTTTTTCTCCTTTCAACAATTCACACCTCAGACAACCTCAACGCGATCCTTTCATCCTATCATAATTAGGCGAATGATCTTAGACTGCGCTGATGGTCTCTGGAGCGGAGCGGAGCTGCGCGTGTGGGCACACGGGTGCCGACACAAAACTGCGGATTGCGTTCCTCATTATTGCGCTAATTTATGGAGTTGCCCTCCTTTTGGATTTAATTTAAGCTCAGGATGGCTTTTATATTCTTTGGAAATAATAAGGTAATTATAGATATGAAATAATGGTAATTAATATTGCGACGTGTCCCTGGAGAAATCGTATTGAAAGAATGTGGATTCAGGAAAAATGCATCTCGGAATGGGTTGGTTTAATGCTATTATGCTATGTTTTGGATTTCCCAGTGGACTCGGTGGGAAATAACAGAACATGAAAACATAGCTAAACTGAAATAGAAAATGCGTAACACTGTTTACCACGCACTTTGTCTCAAAATCCCATGATATTCGAGACCAGTCTCATGAATTGCGTATAAATAACAGGCGCGTTGCATTATCATGAAATACGTACGTCTACGTACGTACATCTACCCTAACCCAAACCCTAAACCTAATAGTATTATTTTAATTATTTCAGTGTTTCCTCTTCATGTACGTTTCAAAATGGCTACTCTCAAGTGAGGTGCACGCAAACATTGGCGTATCATATGCACGCAAAATCGAACTTTGGTGTACGTATTTCATGATAATGCAACAGCGTGTTATTTATACGCAATTCATGAGACAGGGTTGGATATTCAGCTCTAATGACTCATATATCTAAAGTGAGGAAGGAAAAAATTAAAGAAAGCTTTCTACAATCATTTTAGTTTCACTGAGGCAGGAGATCTGTATGAGCAATGAGAGCGTCCAGTTATATCAAATTATATATTAACATTATAGTCATTAAGGATTTGTAGACTTACAATACGGTTTATTAATTGTGATATTAATTTAAACATTATTGTTAATTATTAAAAATACTGTAAATAATTCTAGATAATGTAATAGCAATATCACACTAGCTTAAACCTTAGTAAGTAGAATGTTATTCATAGCTGTGTATAAATTATTGTTTATTAAATATAAATCATATTTTTTGTGGATTCATTTAGGATTATTTCGTTTCTTAAAGGGATAGTTCATCCAAAAAGTAAACATTCACAGTGGTTTTGTGTCTACACAATGGAAGTCAATGGGTGCTAGTGTGGTTTGGTTACCAACAGTCTTGGAAGAAAGAAAGCCATACAGCTTTGGAATAAGAAGAGGGTGAATAAATGATGAAATAATTGCCTTTTTGGGTGAACTATCCCTTTAAATGCTCTAGGTACTTTTTTATTTATTTAATTGTTCATTTTTTAGAAATCAGTTGGCATTTAAATGTAACGAAAACCTCATTAGGACCAACAAAGATGTATTGCCGTAACAATATAGCAGCAGTTATCATGTCTCTGTGTATTCTTAATACTTTGTATAATGAAACTAAATAAACAGTAACATTTAATGATAATGACAGCCAGTCTTTGACGCATTTGTTTTGAGGTCAAGATTATTATTATAGAATGACTCACATTTCGATTAATCCAACAAAACAACTGTTTGGCTTCGTAAGACCTTGATTTTATGTTGCTTTTTAGAGCTTTAATTTTTGGGAACTATTCCTTTAACAAAGTAATAATCTTGCAACAGAGAAACACTAACAGAGATCTGGCTGTGATATAGATGTGATAATGTCTACATTTTGCTTGCAAGGCAACAGAACTGAATCACAGTGGGCCTTTTAAAGTCTCGTTACAACTGTTCATATGGCCTAGGGGAAGCAGACTGAATTGACGTCTTAATTCAAACGCAGCCATTTCGTGACTTAATTCCCATTATTTCCTTCTCTTTGCATAATGCACGTTCAGTGGGCAATTGCGCGGCATTTTCTGGCCATTTCCTTTCCTTATGAGTTTCTCCCTCACTGTGCAAACACTTTTAACTTAAAAATTTTAACTGGAAAATTACACTGTTTTGTCATTCCACAGTTGAAAGAACATGCAAATGACAAGCTATTGTTCTGTTACACCCACAGTATATTTTAGAATTAATTACGTCGCGTTGAATCCTTACAAAATCCCGTCTAGACAAAAACAGTGTCCTTTCTGAACTGAGTCATTGCTTGTGTAAATGAGTTTGTGCCCCCAAACCCGCAAGTACCAAAGCGCTCTCTCAGGCTCTCTCTGGTTCTCTGAAGGGCCGCTGAGTGCTCACATGTGTAGTTATAAGAGTGATGTCCTTTACGGTACATCAGTGAAAAAGGACAGTGAAGACAGCCTGCAGCTGTACACGCGTCTGCCACTGACTGATCACAACTGTAAGAATGCGGATGAGCTAAGAGACGAGAACAGCATGGGGCAAAATGACATCCTGTTGAAAAGAACTACAAATCACAAGATTTCATTAATGTCTTGCTTGTTTCTTGTGCGATTAAAATGGAAAGCAAATAGAGACATTTTTATTCATAATTTCAGAGTGAAGGGATAATTAACCTTCCCCCCAAAAAATCTGTCTGCATTTATTCACCCCCTTCTGTCTTTTGTGATATTTTGAAAAATGTGTTAGTGGTTTTGTGTCCAACTGTCCATACAGTGGAAGACAAAGCAGGCCAATGTTGGTTATCAATGTACTTCCAAATATCTTCTATATTTGTGCTCTGCATAAGAAAGTCAAACAGCTTTGAAATAACATTAGGGTGAATAAATGATAAAAGAACGTTCATTTGTAGTGAACTGTCCCTTTAAAGGAGTAGTTCACTTTAAAATAAGCCCCCATTGTAATTTGTATTCCTACTATAGAAAGTCAATGGGGGCTTGTTTTAAAGTGAACTACTCCATTAAGTTGATTTTAAATGCAATCCCATTCCCTGTATGAATATTTGATAATTACTGTAAGCTGTGTGGACTCATTCATGTTTAAATTGTGACACACTGAATGCTCATATTCTCATAGAACCTTGAGCATTTTATGCTACGAGATATGTTAGAACAGCCTAAAATTCATAGCAAAAGATTTAGCTTCCTCTGAATGCAGTTTTCATTTTCCTGGCTGTACGGCACGCTTTTGATTGATTACTTCTCTACATGGCTGATGGCTGCAACTTTCACATGCAAAACAATTAACTTGCCTCCCCACCTCTCCTGCTGCTGGTATTAGAGGGAATGGAGAGAGTGTGAAAGAGGGAATGATAGAGAGGGATGGCATGTTTATTATTGCATGGGGATCTTCTCGTTGGGTCTTTGTGGCTGTGAGCGACATGAGGGGACAAAGTGTGGTGTAATTAATTAAGCTGTAGGCAACCGAAATCCATTTTTTTCTCAACCACTGCCTGTACACTTTCAATTACTCCTGCTGTTTAAACAATTACACACATCCACATTCCTAAAACACCCTCTGAATTATTCAACAACTCCAAAAGAGAATTCTGACTTACAGCCATAAGCCCAAACTGTTCACTGCTGCTGAAGCTTCTGTGATATGGAGATGTGTCTGAGAAGAAGATCCGCATATTCCTTCCTTCCTTCCTTCTTTCCTTCCTTCCTTCCTGTCTTCTTTCTTTCTTTCTCTCTCATTTATTAGTTTCTTTGTCATTCTTTCCTGTCTTCCTTCTTTCTTTCTTTCTGTCTTTCTCATTTATTAGTTTCTTTGTCATTCTTTCCTGTTGTCTTTCATTCTTTCTTTCTTTCGGTCATGACCAGGGGCGGGACCGGCCATCTGGAGTATGGGAACTTTTCCTGGTGGGCCGCTAATGCGCTAATGTATGGCGCCGGAATGGACGCTTGGGCTGGACAGACGAATACACGCAACGCGAAGGCATTAGCGAGATGGACACGTACATGTAACGCAATGACACGTTACATACAACAAGAACCCCCCCCGTCGACAGAAATGGTGGCGGGCCGATATTGGCCGAAAACTCCAGGGCCGTTTTTGCCTTCCAGTCCGCCCCTGCCTGTCTCCTTCCTTCCTTCCTTCCTTCCTTTAAAAATTCCTTTAATTATTTATTTGTTTCTTCGTCATTCTTTCCTGTCTTCTTTCTTTCTTTTTTTCTTTCTTTCTTTGTCATTCTTTCCTGTCTTCCGTCCTTTCTCCTTCCTTCCTTCCTTCCTTTAAAATTTCCTTTACCTATTTATTTGTTTCTTCATCATTCTTTCCTGTCTTTCTTTCTTTCTTTCTTTCTTTCCTTAGTCCTTTCTTTCCTTCCATCTTTGTTTTCACAAGATTCCAATATATATTTTCTATCAATAAATTGTAGGAACAGTGGACACATACTGTATATTGTTGTACGGATGTGTCATTTTTATACACAAATGAAGGGGGATGAATTGTGAACAAGACAGTAGCATGGTATTTTTTAGATGGAGCCTGCTGTCTCCATTTGTTCTAATTCGGACTGTCAAGATTTGTTTCACTGAAAGAATACATTTAAAACTACAACAAAAACAGTAAAGGCAGCGTTTGGTTATGCATCACCAGCTCAGATTCTCTTCCTCCCTGCTGAAAATCTGTGCATCATTTTGATCTCATCTGCAATATAGATTTCTCCCTTGCACTCTGGAAATTGTTTGTTTTGAAAGTGATGGCGTAAACAAGCCTATTAAACTTCTGCCGTTTGTGAGAAATGAAATCAATTAGCTGAGATTAATGGATAGACAAGATCAGTGTTCTACGCTGACTGTGAAGGCTTTGATTACTCCAGCAAATCCCTCTTGAAACCACATATCATTAAACAGGGAACGCAGCATCACATCATCAGCATACTGTAGCCACGGCAACATCAGTGATGTGTCACTTTAAGTTCTATACTCATTGCATCATGGGAGAGCTGAAGAACGTTATACACCGTCAACCAGACAGAGTTGACAGAAGTAGGCAGTGCGATGCCTGGTGAAGTTTGCAAAATGGAAAGAAGACGTATACATGTAAAGTAGAAATGCTAATATTTGACTTGAAATATGTGAGTTCTGTGTCTGTTTTTAGATGTACTGTATAAGTGATCTCGGTGAACTGTATGAATTGTCACTTATAGAAACAGTTCACCCAAATTCTGTCATTATTATTTACTCAAACGTAACTTGTACGCTGTTATTTTTTCCATGGTACTGTCAAACTCCCAAATGTAGTACATGTAACTTGTGTGCTGTCAGTGCTGGGTAGATTACTTAGGAACTGAAATAAGTTACTGATTATAAAGATGACAACATTGGTAGTTAGTAACATAATCTCCTAGCTACAGTAACACTTTTTTATTACATTTAGACAAAAGTCTGTTTAAGGAAGTTGTGCCACTTGGCGGCCAAATTGCTAAAATCAGAATTAAATAGTATATTTTTCTAAGTAGCAATTATACCCGAAATCAACTGTACCTTCACTTTTGTTTCCTGAGCTTAATTTGCGCTAAAAAACACCTTTTCCGTGTCGCTGGACTCGCTTCAGCTACTGCACGTGTGCACAGGTTGGCAAGCGCATCACAAGCCTCTGTAGCCCCATCCCAGAGAATCATCGGTCTGAGCATTGCATTCTCTCCCCGTTCAATATAATGGCAGTGGCGCATCTTGTTGATATATATTATCTTTGATTCAGATTAATTTTGACCTATGTTTATTTGATGTCATATACACAGAGAGCAACACAATGACGGTGAATAAATATTTTTTTATATCTAATCTCTTTTGAACTTTTAATTTTTTATAGTTTAAAAAGTGAGGTTTGAAGAGCCGCAGTCAGAAAATGTCCTCAGATTTGCTGCTTGGTTCAGGTGGCTCAGGAAATGTCACACGTCTGGTAAAATTCATAAGGCTGATATAATAAAGTTGATGTAAGGCTTCCTGCACGCTCTGTCCAGGGCAGAATTCAGAGGTAATACATTGTTGGTTGTGAATGTGTCTGATGGCTTCAGGTGTTGTGCAGTGAGATTGGCATTCATAGAAACCCTGTCTCGAGCAGAGAGAGAGAGGATGGGTGACAGAGAGCAGATGGAGGACGGCCCAGGGGCTAAGACTGTACCACTCTGCCATTGTTCCTGCGGGCGAGCTGGCACTGTCAAGAAAATTGGATGGAAGCGAGAGAGATGGACGGAACGTTTCTGCTAAAATAATGTGCCTTCAGGAGCCGCATTATATAAGGCTATTAAACTGTCAGTGTGTGCTGGCGTACATGCGGGAAGATAACCTTTGTTTTGAAGCAGACGAAAAATACATCCCATGTTTTCTTTAATGTAGATGCATGGCTTGCTTGGGGGGGGGGAATTATCGCAGACAACCGGCATCTATCTTATGCTGTTAAGATATATTCAATACAAAAAAGGCCAAGTGGGATGGCGCGCCGCCGTCGAGCCCTGATTCTGTCATAGGTACTTTGTATAGAAGGCTTCGGGCGGGTTCGGCAGCCTGGAGCTGCAGATGGTAAGCTGACATCCAGAGCTGTCCCTGTTATTGAGCTTTATTGAGCCCTTATGGGGGTTTCCTCTTGAGAAACTTTAATTGGAGTGCAGACACAAGATAACACTTTGATTCAACGGGATCTAAGCTTGTCCTTCCTTACTCCTCACTATACTGCTGGATGATATTGGGGGGTGTTGCCTGATTTAGTGAAACTTAAGCAATAGGTTTGCACAATGCGCACATTAAAATACATTTCAAAGCTGAAGTGTGTATTTTTTATGTTACACTAGTTTCACTTTCTATTCAGTTCAATTGTGCAGTGAGGAAAACGTATAAACACAGTCGCTCTGTGGCACTCACAGTTCCAGTTCCAAATAGTGCAAAAATTGCACACTTCAACGTTTTTTACTATCCCTTTAAAACACTACGTACACAAGTAAACATTTGTTTGCCTTTAAATCATTACAATTATATATTATATATGTTCTTATATTTAATTATTAATTATAAATCTTATTTAATTATATTAATAAAAATGAATATCTCAATTAATAGTGGGACAGATACAACATAGGACATTATCTCTCTCTCTCTCTCTGTCTCTCTATCATATAATACTTTTTTTTGTAACAGCGGATGCTTTTAACAAAGAATAGTCTTTCAATCTAAAAAATGTATTGAGGTGACATTCACACACTGCAAGATCTACACAGAGCCGTAGACTAGTATGAGAATATTCATTCACTCATTACAAACTGTATTACTAAAGCTGGTGAAATAGAAAATAAGCCCTTTCTAAGACATTGACCTAATAAAACATTGTACAGAAATGACAATCCATTTTTTACATCAGCACTTCTTAGTAAAACCTCAGATGAATAGAGACGTGCCGTGAGATTCAACTGACACTTTATACGACCACATCTGGGTGTTGATGCATATATGTGTATCAACTTCATGTCCAGGAAGAGTCGCATTGATCAAGGAACTAACAAGTAAAAGCGAACCTGACAGACGATCCATATTTCCCAGAAACCCTCACTGATTGATTATGATATCTGCCCTCTAAAACCACAGTGAGAGGCTCATAAGTCACGCTTGTGTTGCTGCTGGAGTGAAGAGGCAGAAGAACCGCAGTTATCGGATTAGCCCACTGTTATTTTCAATGTAATACAGTTAGCCTACAGTCTACGGTTAACTCTTTAAATTCTTGCACTTTAATGTTGTACTTTTTTAAGTCCAAGGTGATTGTGTAGTTTTGCTTTATTCGTCCCTGAGTTTGTTCGATTTTATCCATTCCTCCTTTAGCATGTGAGGGTGTCATTTCATGTGTGTCACGTGGGATGGAAGTGGAACAACCAGTTGCAGGGAGACAAATATAACATAGGGGGCCGCTTGGAAAAAATGACCTGTTTGGAGTGGACACAGATAATTTCAATGAGATGGGTGGGCGGCAGAACTTGCAATCTTGCTACAGGGCTGCAGTTGGTGCTGCTCTCCAGAACATTGCTTAAATTGCTCGCATACACCAGGATGTGTGATTATCATAGTCCAAGACTGAATTTTACTTGAAGTCTTTCAACTGTATTTTTATGTATATACTGTAATTCAACAGGCAGGCAGTAAAAAAAACAGATCCCACCTTTAAATCATTGATCTAGGTTGATTCTATGTGGTTGGTTTTGTAACAGCCTTGTCCTTGGACTAACTGAAGGTCTACTGGGGGCCTGAAGGACCGTCTGCATATTTGTTTGCATGGTTTGTGTGTCTTTAAATGAGTTTGTAAAGGGTTTGTTCAGGTCAGGTTTTGATTAAAGATGGGTTATTTTCTACATATGGAGAGTTCCCTCTTATAACAGTGCAACATGGCAGCTATGCACGCATGACAAACACAATTTGCTCAGTGCCGTTGCCGCTGTCAGCGCTGAATAAAGACCTGGTCTCATGAATCATCGCTCCTCGTCTGTTTGTCTTAAACGGAGAGCAAGAACAGCCGGCAGCACATCTGTGAGAAAAGTTACATATTTCTCCATCTAGTTGTCTGGCTGGCTGGTTTTCTGTCTGCATTTCTCTATCTCTTCTTCACAACTCACGTCTGCATTTAAAATACATATAATCATTGATTCAGGACTCGGGTAAAACCAGAACTCAAAGCTCACAGAGCTGCCAATACGCACATCATGTAGTGAAACCAAAACTGATGCATTCCCATCATGCACTGTAGAGAGTATATGAGTGAAGGTTGTGAGTCATCTTTCCATCAATGCACAGTAAAAAAGAAATTGATGAGAATTCAAAGAAACATGATCCAACTGTTCTCAAATTTGGGCTAGAAACTGGAAACAAATTGAAAATGTGGATTGGAAATGTATTTATTTTTCTAATGTGTGCATGCATGGTTTGCATGCTTAAACAATAAATGGTATCTAAAAATCTTAAAATCACCACATAAAAACAGTATCAGTGCAACATTGATGTCAAAACAACGACAACATAAATAAACCATTTAAACAACATTACTCTAACTACATAATTAATTCATGTCGCAATGCATGCTGGGATACAGCAAATTGGCAACATTGTTCAAGGTTATTTGGAGGAACATTTTGGAGAAATCCTGCTGGTCTGTTGTTTTTTATATAGATTCAAAGTAATTCACATACCTACATATATACATGATGTGATTCAAAAAGCGATGGATATGTTGAGTAACATTCTATTACTTTTCTATACAATGAACAGTATAGCTACATTATTGAAAATTCCGATTGCGGATTGCGCAATGAGTTTTGATATAATGGTCATCCTGTGTAAATCAGTTATTCATTAAATAGACCTATTGTATCTCTGTTGTGCCTTTTTAAGTTTGCGTTCCTTTTAATGTGCCTTTGAAGTCAATATTACCAAAATCAAACATGCCCCACAAACCTCACTTTGAAATTAAAATTCTCAAGAAGGAAAATATCCTGTATCAAAGAGCTTTTTAATGGATGCAGCTCAATTCTGCGGTTTTACAACAACACTCTTTCATACGTTTTGTAACCTCAATTTCCTAAAGTGATCTTGGTCACTCACATTGATGGTTTCAATGAAAACAGTGGTGGCCCCACAATTCATGATCTGTCAACCCTGATGTTAAGGGCAATCCACCAGCCTCAAAGCACTCAATACTTAAACAAATATCTCATTGTAACGCAACACACACATGTACACACTCCCACCTTCACTAAAGCTGCAATCCCACCCTGGCTTGTGGGTTTTAAAGCAATGAAGGTAAAGTGTGCAGTTGTAATAACATTGAAAAATCTTCACATTTTTTTGGAACAACTAGATTTTTGCAACAGGCAAATGTATAGTTAATATCTTAAACAATAATATCTCAAGTTTGATATCTCAAATCAAGTATTTTAGAGAATATTATCAATGTTAGGGCTATGTATTGGCAAGGGCCTCACGATTCAATAGATGAGTCAATGTACAATATATTGTGATATATTGTGATATATACATATTTCATTGCAATTGCAATTACATTGCAATACTTTACTTAATCAAAAATGTAAAAAATAGGGCTGAAAATACAACTTGCTGTGTGATGTACTGTATGTATGTACACTACTGGCGGAAATATTGTGATAATATTGTGAAATTTCGATACATATTTCGATATATTGCAATACTTTATTTAATCGAACATTTAAAAAAGGGCTGAAAAATACCACTTGCTGTGTGATGTGCAGATTCTAGAGGTTGGACTTTCGATACACTTTTGTGAAAAATATTGCGATACTTAGCTGTATCAATATTTTGGCAGAACCCTAATCAATGTTTTATCACGTTTTTCTAAATTGGTCTCTTTTTGGAGTCAAACAAAAGCTATAATTATGAAAAACAAAACATGAAAAACGTTTTTATGCTCAGAAATATCTAAACATTCATGTTTTGAGACAACATATGGACCCTTAAATGTAATCTCCATTCATTCCCTCCTGCACCAAAATACAATTTTATACAACATCACAAAGCTCATATAAACTCAAATCTGTGCACTTTGTTAATTTGCTTTGATGTTCAGATTTAGAGAAGTTGAATTCTAAAAGCACTCAGTCTGTTAACTCCATTTAGTGAGAACGTGATTGAAAGATCTTTTGCTGATAAGACTTTCAGTTAAAGCCCAATTGTGTAATCAGGTCTTGCGTTACTAACGTTTCACCATCTACATTCCAGATGGAAATAAAGGCAAATCAGTCGAATCCAAATAGTCAAAAGCGTTTTTTGTCAGTTAGAATGGAGCCAAAATTTCACCGACCTAAGAGAAATGAGAGACATACCTCTATGTATCAGAAGTGGCATGTACCTCTATAATTGTTCTATAGTCTGTACAATAAAATCAATTCCAATTCAGGATCCAATCCCGGTAAAGTGCCTCTAGCAAGATTAGTTAAAGTAAGCGGTATGGTCTCCAATTGCTTTTAGCCCTCTCATTTAGAGGTGTGAGGTTACAAGAAGCATTTGTGCTCTGCTGCAAATGAGGCAATCCTTAAAACCATCCCGCACCTTACAGATATTAGATAAACAGGACGACATCTCTCATAATAGATTTAGATGCTGATAAAACGTCTGGCCTCTTCTTGACCTGATCTGCTTTTAAAGGAATAGTTCACCCAAAAAGGAAAGTCGTCATCATTTACTCACTCGCTCTCACATGCTTCCAGACTTTATGTCTTGCTTGGAAAACACAAAGTCATTTTTCAAAGAACTTATAATGACAGTGATTGGAAACTGGGTTTGCCAAGCTCCAACATGACATTAAAGCACCATAAGAGTATCATAAAGTACATATGACTCATGCAACTACACCTTCTTAAGCAAAATTTACATGAACTTTAGTGAGGTAGACTCATATTTCCATCTCCACGATAAGAGCAACCGATTTTGTTATTCCAAAATCTTGCTGCTACAGAATCTCCAATGAACCAAGTATCCATTATAAGGTCCAATCAGGGCTGGATTGGTAATCGGGCATAACGGGCATTTTCCCGGTGGGCCGATGTACTTTTTGGGCCGAAACGGACGCATGGGCCGGAGAGATGGACGGATTAGAAGCGTGAATCGGGCGCGGATGCAGGAAAGGCAATGACAGCAGCACAACCTACCACTCGCAACCCCCAAACCCCCCACCCCCCCGACACAAATGGTGGAGTATATAATATGAATGCCAAATTATTGGTTATATTTGCAACTATTTGTTAATTAATTAACTTAATTTGTTAATAAATTAACTTTTAAAACTCCTCTTAGACTGCACGGCAAACCGAGAGGTCACGCTACCACAGCCAAGCCCTGCAGCAATAAATCTTGTGAGTCTCTCTCATCCTGAAACCAGGTTGCACCAATATGAATGAAATGAAGCTACATTTAGAGCTAATCGCTGCTGTGTTGATCTGGGCTTTCATTTACATTCAAGTTGTGATGCACCACTTAATAATACACTGCTTAACAGATCAGTAATTAAAACCTTCACCTGCAATTCTATCTGATTGTCGGCCATGATTGATTAACCTATGTAAATCAACAGCAGGTAAACCTCAAACACCAGACCAAAAATAGATCAAATGGGCAATTTAGATAGAATGCATCTTTGTTCCGACACTTTAATTTTTGCAATTTTACATGCTACATGGGCATCTTATAACACACCAAAGACACAGAAAAACAATTATTCGCGCCATATGACCCCTTTAAACAAAATTGCTTGTCTCGTTTAAGCTGCCTTAAAAACAAAAGTAAACGCGTTTTCCTCGTGGAAGGTCTGCATTCGTTACAAATAAGCAAATAAAATATTTAATATCAATATTTCATGTTCAGTCATTTATGAAGTACGTAGCTGTGACTGTGACTGTGATCACTGTCAGGGTTTATTCTGTGATAACAACTGTCTGACTGTACATTATCCCTTACTTATATGCAAGTATTGATTGATTCATATTTTATCATATTTTACATATATTTTTGTCATCTCCTTGTTCTTTTGAACACAAACATGTTAGTAACTGACATTTCTCGGACATCATTGACTACCACAGGAAAAATGAAAATGTCCTAGAAATGTCAGTTGCTAACATTTTTCTAATTATCTTTTTGTGTGTGTTCAAAAGAACAAAGAAATGTATACAGTATTCATTTTTGGGTGGAGTATCCCTTTAGGGGTGCTTTAGAAAATAGTGAAGTTGCTCTCTAATAATGCATGCGTAGCATGATCTCACTATTAATCATTTTATCTGAGGGTGTTTTTACAGTTGTTTAGGGGTGCTCAGTAGTACCCTAAAGCACCCCTTAAAACCAGGCCTGCTTATTGTTGCAACCCCCTTTTTCCCTTGCTAGGTGTGAATGAAACGAAAGACTCACCGAGGATCTGTATGTTGGTTCCGGGTGGGGCCAGGTGCTGTTGTATGGTCTCATAAAATGTGCCCTCACTCATGAGCAGGACTGTTAGACTGACCCACATCAACAACAGCCACGACATCCCAACACTCCTCTGAAAAAGCACAGCCAAACAGAGTTTTATTCACTCTTGCACTTTTCACACCTTTGTCTCTTGTTCAGTGGAGCTCACCTTTGCTCACCCAAGGTAAAACATCTATCGCTGGTCTTTATCGTCCTTGCATTCACATGTACACGCCACCTCTGCATAAGCACTGTGCTGTATGAATGTGCTGTGAGATGCATTCAAATCTGACATTTTAATTCAATCTTTATGGAAATCATATATTTCAGCTTATGAGAGAACGTGAGTTGGGACTTGGTCTGAACTTCCTCACAGGATTTCATTCATAGCCTTGTTCTTTATGTAGATTGCCTTGCTTTTAACATACTAGGCCACATTTAAATGTAAGTGTCAGTTATTTTCCTCGTCTCCTTGACAGTCTGCTTCCAATATTACAGTATGTCTATTCTTAAATTCGTAAGTTATTACTATGCAGTCAGATGTTCTTCCAGACAACAGGAGCTGAACTTGTATGTCTATTAAACTATAAAAATTTCTGCAGAACTTATCAAAAGAGCCAGCCGTTCAGGTTTGTGACGTTTCTAATGCATGAAAATCATGGATTGCAAAACCAGATCAAGCCATTCATGCTTGTTTTTCAGTGAGCTCTGCGTTTAAGCTGAGAAGAATCAAAAAAACATGTTTCATCTATTCAACTTGTTTTCTATTTGCGTTCCAACCTTTATCGTCTCCGTTCCAAGTTAACCTTGATATTTAAACACCTGTGATTCTGATTTCAAATTAAAAATAAAACAATAAAGTGAAATAAATGAAATTGTTCTGTACCTGTTTCATTCAGGGTGAACTGCTGAAGAATTCAACACTTTGTCCTCAATCCATCCATTGTGAGGTGTCCAGATATCCCTGCATCCAGGTAGCGTTTTCCTTAAGAAACTCTCAGCGTTTCCACTCTGAAGCCGAAGTCAGAGACACTATATAACAAACAAAAGAGAGAGAGAGCTTCGACAAATGATTTAACGCGTTGCCAAGCCGTTCATCTAACACTAGAATCGCCTCTTCACTCCCTTGAGCCACGGAGATGATTTTCCGCTTCACATTTAAACACAACTGAAGGGCGGGACTCTTGCTCACTCTCCCTCCCTCTACTCTCTCTCTTTTGCTCTCTCTCTCAGTCGCATGCAAGATTTTCTTTCAATATGAGAGAGTCCGGATAGCTTTAAGCTATGTGTGATCTCTCATCTAAAACCTGCCTGGAAACTGGGAATGATGTTGGGCATTTGTATCCTAATGTAACATTCCCACGGATGACTGCCAGCTGACATTTATCAAAACTATTTTTTAATCCAGAGCAACACAAATCCCCCTGGAGCAGCCAAGGAGTCAATATTTGCGCTTGTGCGATTATTGCATTTCAATTATTATAGATCGCGGTTGTGATCTCAGTGGTTCTCCTGGTTTTCCATCCCTCTATCCTCAGCTTGTAATTGAGCCCCAAAGCTTGACAGACCGGTAGTCACTTAGTTGTCACTTGCAAATTGCTCAGGCTGCCCTATTTTACAAGACGGACACTCCTCTTTTTTTTTACTATTGACCACAGACAATAGTCTTGCTGTTTGATGGGATTAGTAAGATCTCAATGAGTTGGAAGAGCTGTTAATTTTTAGTTAGTTTTTATATACTGAGTGGTTAACATGTCACAAATTTTCTAAAAAATAGTGCAGAATCTTAAATTCTTCTTATTTATTTCACACCATAAAATTACATAGATTTTTAATTCCACATTTTGAATGTGAACGTCAACAAATTACTTTTTCACTATGTCACTATGAAATCAAAACTATTCTTGTTTTTTTTCTATTTTAATTGAATTTTCATTGGACTTATTGAAGTTTGTTGAACTTTAATCAGATTTATATGTGTGGGTTATTATTTCTTTAATTCATCATTTTTAATCAAAATCTGAAAATGTACTTATGCTCTGGAGTGGCGATCCTTCTGATGATGTCAGTTTGACATGGGCGGAACATATTTTAACTCCGCCCCTCCAACTAGTTTCCTGTCAGTTCCATTTCTGATTGAAATGCCACTTTTATACATCCAATCAATCAACAATGGAAGAAACAAGCCACACCCTTTTTTTCTCATTCGATATTTCATTCCACTGTAAAATGTGCCACAACACTAAACCTAATTGTGACCTCCAGTTCAGGGGGACTTTAACCACAGATAAGCCTGTATTCTTAGGGTATTGAAATTCCATCTAGTTTTGATTTTCCAACCTGCTAAGCACCAGAAAGCCTTATAGGGAGAATCTGATGCGCTTTGTCCACGCTAGACAGCATGTAATGGGATTTGACACTCCTTTCTGAGTTTTTAAAGCAGACCTTTAAATCATGCCCACGTGTTGTGAAATGGCTGGAATCTAAAATGTTTATATCTTCTCACTGAAGCCTGATGAAATACAGATGTCACAATGTTGGAAACTTGCATTAGTACAGATATTGTAGCTCCCACTCAAGCTCCCTACTGCTTCTCTTACTGGGCAGCCCACACCTGTTGGCTGCAGCAAACCTGACATTACTCCCACTAAAGCACATCCACTGCAGTTCTGCTCACATGATGCTTCTAAGAAAAACAGGTATACTTGTTTCCTTGAGTGGAAAATGTTTATTTTCTTTCCAAGAGAGCCTACAGTCGACGCCCTCTTACTCCTGAATGAATCGGCTAACTCCAGCCATTTTTAGCCAGCTGAGACCCTTTAGGGCTTTGTTTGCCTTTCTCTTTAATGTCTGAATTTTGCTAATGTTTTTCGGAGAAAGCACAAGCATGAATTCTTCTGGAAAAACATGCTTTCAAGTGTGTGTTAAACTTAAACAAGATGTAATTGTGAAGTGGGTTTAAGAGCTTCCTCTAATACTTTTTGATGTTTATCATCAAACAGCATTCGGCTCTGCTCTGTAGTCTGAATTAAATGGTTCTTTTGTGCTGTCCAATTCAAGCCCCCACCCCCATATCCATCAGAAATGTAATTATTAAAAACGGCTTCAATTTGTGACAATGTATACAGAGGATGGCAGTGCTTTTTTGAAATCCAAGTATCTTCTTTTGTCTTTGACCAAAATATCAAATTTTCTTCCTATTGATATCCATTTTACCCCTGAGAAGTTTTCAAGCCTGCAATACTGTTCTGAGGGATGAAGCTAAGCTCACGGGCATAAACAGATTTATTTGCTCCTCTTTGACATCTCTACTCCTGAACATTTGTGATTTTGATGTCCTTTGATGTGCAAATGGATATACCCTCAATGTAAAAATCATGTTACCTATTCACCATGATTTACAGGCGAAGATGAAAATATCTGTGAAGAGGATTTTGCTGATTTATTTTGGGTTCCTTTTTATAGCGTCTGAGCTGTTTTGAAATAACACTTTAAATAGAATCAAACTCTTAAAATGACATGGGTGTAATACAGTTCTTGTCTTATTTCTGCTTCCCGCTAAGAGATCTGATAGAAATGGAAGAGAATATTACATTCTGACTGTGAATATTTTCAAGCATTCACACAGAATCTTGAGTTTTTAAGCCAGTCAATGTTTGCCCTATTTTCGATCATTAATTACTCATACTCACAGCTTGACTTGCATGGCACACCAAAGGTGTGTTTGGCTGGAAGTTGTGATCAACACATTGATTGTGAGGTGAGATCAGCGTTTAGGAGGAAATGTACCTCACCATGAAGAAATAAAACGACAATTGCTACTGTGATTATTCAATGGACTGAGATGAGTATTTAATGGATTGAGATGAGATAAAGTGAGATGAGATGAAATGAAATTCCTTTTTTTAAACTTCTAATGTTGTCAAATATGTGGAGCTGAGTGTAAATAAAAAATCTGTCATCGGTTATACTCATATTGTTTAAAAGCAACTGTGGCAAAAATCTACCCTTTAAATGTTATAAAGTTCTCCAAAAAACACATTATATTACAAGTGTTCTCAAATCATATAAAAGTTTTAAGTGGGGAACAGACTAAAATTATACTGGTTCCTAAATGTATAGTACAGGTATACAAATATACTGTAAATGTAAATACAAGTGTTGTACAGTATATGTATAGCAGTCACTTCATCACTTTGGTGTTTCTTTTTTTTATTTTTTTTATTTTCCAGTTTGAACATTTTGACTGTTCTCAATTATTATTAATAATAAATTATTCAGAAATTAACCTTTTGTGTTCTATAAACACAATATAAATAAAAACAGTCACATGGATTTGGAATTTCCAACACAATCTCACGGCAAAAAAACTATTTTACGAGGTGGCTAATTTTGGCTAATAACCTTGTAAAATAAATACGAATTCCCGTGAGATCAGGTTGGAATGTCAGAAAGGTATAAATGTAATAACAGAATTTTAATTTAAAATTAAAATAAGATTTTGTTTAATTTGCAACTTGTGACTTGCTCTGATAAAGTAAAAAATAATATATAAATATATATATAAATAATAAGTAAATAAATATATCATCTGCATCTGTCCTGTTTTCATTATTACTCTCAATGTATCTTATGTTAGGAGAGAAGCAGCACCAGGATTAACAGAGGAAACAAAAAATGTAGATGCTATTCTTAGTGTAACACTGAATAGAGACATTTCCACAAAACCAGCAGACCATGTAAGACAAATCCCAGAAACTGAATATTTTTTAGAAAAGCAGAGCTCTTCCTTTAGAGTTTCAGGAGGCTTGGAAGAAAAACATCATTTTAATCTCTGGTAAATTCTCAGACTGCGTTTGCTTTGTGCTGACGAGGCTGAATTTTCATAATGAGTGCAGTGAAACTTTTTGTTTACGTATTTACACCTTTTAATCTGAATATTTTATGTGGATTGTAACAAAGAGAAATCAAAGTAAATGCATATGTCAATAAAGACATGTAAGAGAATGAAACTAGGTAGAATCTCAGAATCCCATTTCTTTCTAATGACTGCAGCTACATTGCACAGCATCTCTTCCAGCTTCACTGTCTTAACCTAATACAGTCTGTCCCTCAGCATCCCCCCTCAGCCCCCCCCCCTTCACGGAATTTCACTACCTACCCTGAAGAGATTACTAATGACAACAGAGAACACATAAAGCAGCCTCTTTCTTTCCTCTAAATGCCCTTACGGTGCATACACTCAATTAGAGCGTATATTTATTTTAAATGGCATGCCAGGGATTTGCATTACATGTGCATTTGTATTTTGTCTATGTTAACGACATCCATCTGAATCTGGGCCCCCTCCGACTGGACTCACATTTTTATATTCATTAGGAAAGCCGGCAGATGACAGGTGCATTTAAATAGGCACTTTAAGCGTCTCTGATATGATCCTAAGCAGAGTCAACAAAGCCAGTTGGGTATTATGAAAAATCTGATTAAACATTTCAAACCCGCACGCCCTGTCTGACTGAGCATGTTTAGGTCAAGAGGACACAATTTAATAATTTAACACTTTTTAATATCTCGTCTAAGCGAGACGTGCCTCGTGTCCTGTATATTAAAGCTTCCTTTGCCAGCAACTCGTCATTGTACTCGGTGACAATTGATAAATTGTCATTTATCCCGTCTCCCCCGTTTATTCTATTCGCACATGTTCATTTTTGCTGCAAAAGCATTCATGAAATAAGAACCTCTGACGAGCGACTTTATGGAAGACATAAAGCAGTCCTGAGAGAATAGCTCACGACACGACAGAAAATAACTGTGTAACTCCGCAAGGAAAAGTGGTGGAATGTGAAGGAAAAGTTGGCACTAAGCGAGTTAACCGTAGACGTGTGGGCACAGAGCGGCTGAAGGTGAGCCGAAAGCATGATGTCCTTTTTTATGAGCTCCAGGCATCTGGCACCTGCTCTGATATCTCAATGGAGAGATAGAAACCCTGTGGGTCTGAGCAAGAAATATATGCACACCCCCCCCTCCCCCCCCCCACACACACTCATCTTACCACACAGCACATCTCACTGACAAGTATCATCTGACAGAGGACGAGAGGGACTTGATGTAGAGAGAGATAGAGAAGATGGAAGAAGGATGGAGGAGCTGTGGGGTGTGAAGACTTGAGACGGGGTGATAAGCCAAGGGCAAATATATGATGGATGGCATTTGGGTTTTTCTTGAAGTGATTGTCAATGGCTATTTTAACTGGTTCTGACTACACACAGTGTCTTCAGGACCACGGACAGCGACCGCTTCCCCTCAGTGAATTCAGCACCACAGTTAAGTGGACAGCTCCGATATATACACCTGTGAGAAACAACAACAGAGCCTATTACTTCTAATTGGTTATGTCTGACAGAAGGGAAGATAGCAAGTGTGAGCACATGTGTTAAGCTAATAACGCCATGCACTTTGCCCTTTGCTGGTTTTCCCACAGGCAATTAATATAAAAGTGGTTGCGAAGAATATAGCAAACTGAATCCTAAACAATCCCAATGGGCTTTGTATTTAAATAGCCTTTCCTGTAGCTCAAGGAACACCAAGGTCAATGGATTGGGGAATGCACATACTGACAAAATGAAAAGATTTGTATAAAAAGGTGTAAATAAAAGCTGCAGTATATCACACTTTGTCTCATCCTGTCCTGTAATAAAAATATTTGTTCCACCTCATATCACACCACACTGCTTCATCCTTAGAATCAAGTCCTTGTATTGCTGTCAGTTTTGACTAGTCCAAATTATATGCTTTAATGGCCACTCTTCAGCATACGTCTTTTCTCGAAGCATTCGAATGCGCTGAGCAGATATTTGGGAATTAATGGACCAACGTACTTCACTGAAAGAGCGGCCATATGGAATCAAATATGACTGTAGAGGCGTCCGCTCTAGAATGCTGATGAACATCTCCAGAGAGAGCAGCTGCTCCTGCTTCTGGCCCTCACTCTCCTCTAATAATCCTTAAATCAGACGTCAGGCATTTTTTCTTCTGTGGAATTTCAGCTTTCGTGGGTGGCATATGTTTATGAGTCCTGTTTATAGGTAATTTTATGTTTCTTGTTGTGCAGGTGCGAAACAGTGAGTTGCAAACAAAAGATGCTCTGCTGGTCTCAGTGCTTCCTTTTTAAATGTTGAGACGCGTTGAGTGTACATTTGAGAATGATGTGATGTGGGCTTGTTTGTTCCACCATTCGCCGTCCTTTGAAGTTGAGTCATGGGTTTTGCCCTCTCGCCTAGACTTCTATCCAAATGGAATTTGAGAGGCCTGTGAAAGAGAAAGTCGCAAAGTGATTTTGAGCATCCAGGGTCTAAACGACATTTTAAGATCTCATAGAGTGGACAGGGACATTTACACAGTGACACACTGTATGCTGTAGACACGTAGATATGTTTTGATGATGATGTCAGAAGACTGGAAGTGATGTTTTCCCAAAGATGAACAGCGTATTTGTTATTCAACTAAGGATGTTTATTAAACCTTTCTCTCTAATTCACAAAAATATATACATTGTTTTAAAGAAGACTGCATTTATCTTGCAATCCTACATATACACTATATGGACAAAAGACACCCCCTTCTAGTAAACATGTTTACCTATTCAAGTAATGCAAAACAAGTATTAATGCTATACCGTACAGTATTAAATAATTTTGTTAACAGTTTTGGACCTTTGCAACCTTTTTTTGTTCTGAAGTGACTATACCCCTGTTTTCAGGTCATTGATGGGTTTTTGTGATGAGTGTTTGGCTCAAAGGTGTTCAGCTGGGTTTAGATCTGGGCTTTATGCAGACCAGTCAAGTTCTTCGACACTAGACTGAATTTGTCATGATCCTGCCTCACCTTGTCATGCTTTTCTAGTCTTGTGGCAGGGTCATGACAGTCCCACTTGTTTAGTGTGGAGAGAGACATGGCATTGTTTGTTTTGGCATGCCATGCGCTCTCTCCGGTCTAGTCCTTGTCCCCGCACCCTCGTTTCCTCGTTTAGCTTCCCATCAGTGTTTGATTCCCCTCACCTGCTCCTTGTTAATTATCCTTTGTTAGTTCCCCTATTTAATGCCCTTGTGTTTGCTGTCCTGTGCTGTTTCGTTTTGGTTAATTGCTTTGGTTCATTGCATTGTGATGTGCTTTACTTACTGCTGATCCTTGTTCCTGTATACCTTGTCTTGTTCCTGCATACCTTGTTTGTTCCTGCCTTGTGTCTAGTTTGTTAATCCTTTTCTCTGTTTTTGCCCCCTCGTGGGAAGTCTTTGTTTTACACTCTTGTTGTTGAAGTTAGTATTGTTTAGTTTTTGTTTTACACCATCGTGGGTCTTTTGTTTGTTAAATAAAGTATTGTGTTTTCCAACCGCTACCTGCGCTTGGGTTCTGCCTTCCCCCGATCGTGACAGAATCAATCATTTCTTTATGACTCTTACTTTGTGCAAAGAGGCATTGTCATGTTGGAATAGAAAAGGTTCAGCCCAAACTGTTGCTATAACACAATTTTCTAGAATATTATTATATGCTGTAACATTAAGCTTTGTCCTAATGGAAATGACTAATGTATTCTACTCAAACTTGTTCATTACAAGGGGGCATCCCAATACTTTTATCCATATAGTGTTTATGTATATACTGTATATAGGGCCTAATCCAGAAAGCAAAGATAATTGATTTAATGTTGAATAAAGGTTACGAATGATCAATTCATTGAATCAACATTGAAACAATTATCTTTGCTATCTGTGATATTGTTAAACAAAAATTAAGAGACCATTTAAAAAAAACAGTTTTTTCATTTACTATTAAAGGTATTTGTTTAGGTAAAATTATCATTTTTGGTTCGTTCTGTGCTTACAATATTTCCCCCAAATTTCAAATAAAAATATGGTTTCTATGTGCATTTATTTTCAGAAATAAAAACTGGAGAAACAGGTCAAAATAACAGAAAAGATGCTCTGTATTTTTTCAGACCTCAAGTAATGCAAAGTAACAAGTTCATATTCACTTTTAAGCAATACAACAGCAATATTTCTACATGTATTTAGGAAAAGTTTTTTCTCCGTATAGTGGACTTCAATGGACTCCAAACGGTTGAAGGTCAAAATTACAGTTTCAGTGCAGCTTCAAAGGGCTTTAAACGATACCAGAAGCTGAATAAGGGTCTTATCTAGCGAAACGATCGGTCATTTTCTAAAGTCCACTATATGGAGAAAAATCCTGGAATATTTTCATCAAAAACCTTAATTTCTTTTCGACTAAAGAAACAAATACATTAACATCTTGGATGACATGGGGGTGAGTAAATTATCATGAAAATATATTTTGAAAGTTAACTACTCCTTTAAAGGAATAGTTCACCCAAAAGTGGTCCCCATTGATTTGACCATAGTAATATAAAAAAAAAAAAAAAAAAAAAAAAAAAAAGAAAAAAAAAAGGGAACATTTTGTTGATTCAGACTTGGCACATAAACAAACTACTTTTCAGTTGTCTAAATTATATCTTTTCAAACTTCTGTCTGATTATGGGTGAAATAGTCATGCTCTGTTCAAGCGGTCACTTCGTATTAGTCTAATTACTGCAGGTTACAGTAATTGGATTGCTGTGCTGAGGGTTGTACCAATACTTTTCAATGTTGCAGAAACTCTAAGTTAGCCGATTAATTTTAACATACTCCTTTCTATGGCAACAGCGCAGCGGCATTCTAGCTGAAAATGTCAAGGTCACACGGCTGCAGAATAAAGCTTTAGTCAGTTCTTTGACAAGACTTCTTGAAATGGCTCTGCAGTTCTTTGGTTGGTGTCTGGGTCTTTGATTCCTGATGCAAAGTGCCTACCAAGACCAGACAGCATACTTACGTTAGTAAAATTTCTCCATTAACCCCAACATCTAGTGATTGAAATGGCCACCACATCTTTTCATATTCAGGGTTTGAAACAAGTTCTCCCACAATTACATTTAGACCGCTTAAATCCGATCACTGAGCAATGCTGTAATATTCCTTTTTTAGTGTAAAACAGGTGTTGGTGTGCATGTGTGTTTTTCTGTGTGAACTTCTGAAATGAGCTTGGAAGGACATTTCGTTGAGAAGCGGGGAAAGGAGCAGAATCACAGTGATGGACAGATCTCGCACAGGGCCTGTCAGTAGAATATGCCTGCAGGCTCACACTGATACAAAATGGCTCCACTTTCCTTTAACACATCAATTTGCCAAACTCCATTTTGGGGAGAGAAATCTCAATCTCCTAACAAGAACTAGAGTGGCACAGATTAGACAGGAGAAGATGACTGTTTAAGTCAGTCCCATTGCATAGCTCAGAGTCTGGAACGCCAATAAAAAGTTGCTCAACTGTTTTGCTTCGTTTGAAAGTTTTCCGCTTCTAAACCTGATAACACGACTGGGATTGAGCCCTTATGTATTCAGGTTCATAGATCTTTATCTCTTGTGATGTTGTTGATATACAGTATAAATAAAATAGAAGCTAATATCAAGTAACTCAGACATTAGGGGACAAATTTGGCTAAAATCAATGCAAGATCAATCAATTATCCAATCAGATTAAAATATCAGGGAATGATGGGAAATTCTTTAAAATAAGGCCCGATTCACATTTCGCGTCTAAAACCGCGCGGAAAACACGTGCTGCACTGCGTTCTCCTTTTTTTCCAAAGCGCCTGGACTTTGCGCTCTCCTGGCATCTGTCGTCACTAAGCAACCATGGGCCACGATAGCCGTTAAGACGAGGAGGTAAACAAAGGATATATGGATTATATGCATTGAAAATACCTTGCAATAACTATGCCACTAGATTTAGTTACGCTGTGATCATCTGTGTCTCCATCTTCATTGAGCTTGTCTATATTGGCTGGTTGGTTCTTGTCACATGACCTGCGGTGCGCTTCCGGCTTTCTGAAAAATTGAGATTTTTTTCATCTCGATGAGGTGCCGACACGCCTGAAAAAAGAGTGCGTCGCACCGCATGCGCGTCACGACTGTGTCGCCCCCTATTTCCGCGCGCCTACATTTAAAATAGCGAATAAGCGCGCGGAAAAGACACGAAATGTGAATCGGGCCTAAAGGTGTATCATTTGCTAAGAAAAAACGGTCCATCTCTCGAAATTGTTTTCTGATGCTCACCTATGACGTGTGCGAAATCCCTCAATTTTTGTTTCAGATTTGATCGAAAAGTATTCGCAATCCAAAGAGTAAATGTGTCTAGTGTGCATTTTTTTCCACCTGTTTTCAGCTTACATTTTTTTCTCCCTTTTGTGGGTTACACAAAATTGGTGGATATGAGCTCTGAAATTGCATTCTCTCGCTGTGATGAAAGGAGATTGCTTGCCTAGCATCCAGTTGAAGAAAACCAGCATGCAAGACAGACGTAGTTGCCGGGGGAACATTTTTCATCCTCAACTAGGGGTGCGTAAGTCAAGTTTATTACTTTTGGGAAACAGGGTCTTGCCTTTATCTTCCTGAAAAGACTCATAATTATTGGCCTGTGAATTTACAGCGCATTGCTGTAGAAGCAGATCGCGGAGTGCCTGCCGGTCCCCTGCCCCTGTAATGCCCTGTTGATAGATACGTGCCATCATCATTCTGTTGATACGTCTGCAATTTTTCAGAGGGGTCTGTACAGCAGAGGTCTTTTGGGAGACGTTTCTCTCTTTTGTTCTTGGTGTGTGTGTGCGTGTGTGGTGTGTGTGTGCGTGTGTGTGTGTGTGTGTGTGTGTGTGTGTGTGTGTGTGTGTGTGTGTGTCGTGTGTGCGTGTGTGCGTGTGTGTGTGTGTGTGCGTGTTTGTGTGTGTGTGTGTGTGTGTGAGTAATGAGTTAGAACAATTCAGCCTTCATGTTCAAAGTGAAACCTGTGTTCCTGAAGTTCTGGAAAAGGTCTATTGAACCCCAAGGCAGAATCTTATTCATATAGTTGGTTCAGAAAACTACTTGCAACTACTTGCAATTGCCTCTTCAAAAACAATCTCTCTTTTTTTAACCAAACACTCATTTCTAATGCATTTTAGCATTTTTTCCTTTTTTAGCATTTATAAATCTTTGTTCATGTTAGTTAATTTTATGTTAATACAATTGTTCATGTTGCAGGAGTTCATGGTGTATTAATTAGGGGTGTAACGGTTCACAAAATTCACGGTTCGGTTCGATACGGCACAGTGGTGTCCCGGTTCGGTACGTTTTCGATACAGCAAAAAGGAAGAAATGGCAGAAAAATTTCCTTGATGTTTTCACATTTTTATTTATTAAAACTAACATCATAAAGTATGATTTTTTTTACTTTGAACAATGAGCTATACTTGACCCATCTTCTGTGGTGTTTTCTCAGCAGCATATAAAACAAAAAAATGAAATGTAATTTTGTTGTAGACAAACACAAATACAAAGTAAAGAACAATTTTTATATCTGTTTTTACTCAATTTTTAGGTTTTTCCAGAAAGATGAACTGAACAAAGGAATTGTATAATCATAATAAAATATAAAACTTTTAAACTTTAAAGTCTATCCAACATTTGTGTTTTTTACTTAGCCAGTCATGTAAATACAGAGGCCGTCCGTTGTCAGTGCAACCGCTTGTGCCTCGGCCAATTGATTCTCAATTTGGGCTTTTGTTTTTTGTACAAAGCAGGAATTACAGTGTTGCTGAAATGGCCGCGTGAAGGAATAGTGTAGCGGGGCTCAATTACATGAAGCATGTTTTTAAAACCCACGTTTTCTACTACAGAGTAGGGTCTCATATCCGCGGCTATAAATGTACCAATCGCCGCAGTGATTTGTTTTGCTTTGTTCGAATCAGTTGGAAATGCCTGCATAAATGCTGTGGAGATAGTCTGTAGCGTGCGTGTTTCTCCTTGTTTTCGTCGATTGCCAGCTATTGACACACTGGGGTGATGTCGGCGTAAATGAGTTGACATGTTTGAAGTATTCCCACTAATGTAGCTTATTGTCGTGTAGCAGATGCGACATACCATAGTGTTTTTATCCACCACTCTCTTGCCATCCCCCTCATAATTTACAGGGAAACCAAAGTGGTCCCAACAACCAGACCTGTTGATTTTTGGAGGATGTTCTATTTCTGGTCTGGTAATAGCATTCACGTTACTAGCCATATTGCTACGCGCTAATATGCCTGACTGGAGTAACGCTTAAGTGCAATTGTGTTTTTCTTTGGGGGTGGGTGGGAGTGGCAGACAGCACGTTGCCTTTTAAGTCATTTGGGTTGCCTTGTTGAGAGAAGTCACACTGAGAACATCATATTTCACACAATTTAAGCAATTTTATCTTATTTTAGGATTAGTCAAACGAACCGTTCGGTTTGTAATGCGTTCTGAACCGAAAGCCTCGTACCGAACGATTCAATACGAATACGCGTATTGTTACACCCCTAGTATTGTGTGAATTTAGTATATGCTGAATATTAATGCTGAATATTAATGCCCTAGTAATGCTGAAATTAACTGAAATAACTGTTAACTACATTAGCTGACTAAATTAACATTAACTAATGTTAACAAATCCATTCCTAAAGTAAAGTGTTGCCTGATTTTAACAACACAGATTATTGTCTCATTACTGGCCCAGTTCTTAAAGTGATAGTTCACCCAAAAATGAAAATGCTGTCATCATTTACTCGTCCTCTTGTCATTTCAAACCTGTATCACTTTTCCGCAGAACACAAAAGAAGATATTTTGAACAATGTTGGTAACCAAACAACGGCGTAACCCATTCTCTTCTATCAAGTAAACACAAAACCAATGCAAGTCGATGATGCAAGTAAATGATGACAGAATTTTCATTTCAGTTTTCACTATCCCTTTAACCAGTAGATTGCCATTTTCAATTATTATTTCAATAGACCTGAATAGCTCATTGCAGGTCAGCATATCTGTCAACAGTTATTTGAAACTTTTTCCTACTAAAAAAACTGTTTTTTTGAAAACTGTCACAACACAAGTTTTCAAAGAACATTGGCAACAGTCAATGACCTTCTGGAAGTGTCTCTTGTTTAGACCATCAGACTTACATTAACACTGACTAGAAAGATGGGAGCCCTTTATCTTTAATTAGGCCTTTAGTTGAGCGGATAATTCCATTGGCCAGATTGTTCAGGGCACGATTAGGATCTTGGCCAAGACATTAGCGCAAAAATGGATCTGCATCACCTACCGACCTGGGTTCATTATCTGATAACTGCATCCAAGTTACTTTTTCAGTTCTGTTTTACAAAACAAGGGCATGTTCTTCATCATTCAAACATCATTACATTTGCTTCTGTCCTGCCTGCAGTGAACCTGTCTTTCAAAGCGCAAGACGACTGGCATTTATTTCATAGTTCAGTGCTCTGTGAGGGGTGGTGGCTCTCTGGTTGTTCCTGTCTGAACACTGTCTTCACCGTTATGTATTCAGAACATCTTGTAACGTGGTCTAATGTTCTATTAACACTCTTAAAGGAATTGTTAACAAAAAATTATCATTTTGATGATGTATTCGCCCTCGTATAAATCAAACCCTTTCTTATACATTTTTGCTGACATTCTTGGTTGCTTTATTAGGCAATGAAATCATAATAAGCCTATAATGTACTGCCTTTGTATTGAATTCACCCAACTGGAAATTCATTAAATTATCCCATTTTGTGCTCCGTGGAAAAAAGAAATCCACAAAGACTTGGAGCGACATGAGGCTAAGTAATGATGACAGAATATTTATTTTTGGATGAACTGTCTCTTTAAATACAGAATTACACAGCTTCACCATCTCTTAGTCTGTTGGAACACAACCTGAATGCCTGACCGCACTGGTGCATGTATGTTCTATTAGGGTATACAGTACATACAGTTCAGTCATGACAAAGAGACCTGAAATTTCTATTTAGTTTTGTGGAAATACAATTTTCCTAATAATGTAATGAAATAATTTGTCGTAGAGTCATGCCGCACTGGTACAAAGTTTGACAAACAAACTTTTTGCCGTACCTGTGATCTGATTATAGAACAATGCAACATTGTATGATAAATGAGGTAATTTCAGGTTGTGCATGATTTCCAACAAGGAGAGGCAATTTGACAAAGAAGTAATTCACAAGCTAACTCTCTGAGATAGGAGCGCTAATCTGTTCCCTCTCCTCGAAATGATTCATTCACGGAAGAACACTTGAAATGTGTAACAATCACCTCGTTTCCACTGAACTAGGTGTTCGTTTTTGTGTAATTTGCTCTGTTTTAGTGATGTGCTACATTTCCACATATAGAAAAATAAATATTGTCAACCATAATGACATAGTATGAAGGGTTGATTTTAATATCTATTCATCCATCCATAGAGGAGAAATGGGGGACTTGTTACATGGGGGATGGTCTATATTTCAGTAACTATAAGGGTTAGAGTCTACACTCTAAAAAGTGTTGTGTTATTTTCAGGGGCGATTCTAGGTTTTCAATATTAGTGGGGCTCAGCCTCCAATGAGGATATATATACAGTATATACAGTATAGCACCACATACTGTATACTAAAATGAATAATTAAGAAACAATATGCAGATCAAAGCCAAGTTATTGTTGGGTCATTCTTAAAAAACTGTGACTTTCCGACTTCAAAATGTCAAAAAATTTAATTCAGTTTTCATGCCTAAAATTTGATGATTAGTATTCACCGGCATGATTACATTGTTACCAATAATAATGGCCAACTTGAATCTTGTTCCTTATTTAATTGTTTTATTTTACTTATTATTTGCATAGAGATTTCTGTCATTGTTGGTGTAACACCAGTGACAATAACACCAGTGACAAATTCCCATGAAAGGCTAATTTTCCAAGATGATGGCTAAGTCACCTCAAATGAACATGACGAGGCACACTAAAGTCTATACATTATACCGATAAACATGTTTTTTTCCAATAAAAATCCTTCAGACACAAACCAAAGCAACACCAATGACACTTAAAGAACCACGCCAAAAACCCACATTTTAAATAAAATTTCTAATTTATATTAAGGAAAGGGACACTCCCCTTGTGTGTGCTTGAACAGAGTGTCTTCTTTGTTGACCTTCTTGTAAGTACTTACTTGCATATTTTTATTCTTTCAAAATAATAGTTTGTATGACACAAAATAGATGTATTAATAAATAATTGTTTTGATTGGCATTTTTATGCATTTATTAGGCCCTATACTTGTGTTTAATTGGTTAACTTGTTTTTTTTTAAATAATAGAAAAGGAAATGTTTATACAACATACAAAAGAGGGTGACGTGTTTTTTAAAGTACAAATGAAATTCTAATTAATTAAAAAATATATACAAAACTAAAAGAATTAAATAACAATCATCATTATAAAAAGGTGCTGAGTTGCGTATTAATGGCTAAATCGGGTGGATTTTTTCATTTGGAAGCTTTTTACATGACTGTAAAGGTTTGTGACCATATCTTGAAAATGACCCTGTTAGTAAAATGAATATCAGATTAATCGATCAATCTGCAACATTTATAATTCAAAGTGACAACAACAGCCACAAATCCATATAATAAATGTCACAATCAACTGCTGAAACATTATTTAGTAGAAGGACTAACTTGATATTATGTTTCCCTGCCATTCATTCTGATTAGCATGAGAGCTGTCACTCCTGTGAATGATTGCGTGCTCATCTATTACATCCACAATATGTTTTAAATTAATAATGAAAAATACTGAAGCGTCTGAAAAAACGACAAAGAGTACACTTTTGTTTACTCAGAACTCAGAACAGTGAATATCACAGCCGCACCAGTCTGAACTACATTTACATTTACAGCTCTCTATAACTAGGTGCAGAAAGATAAAACAGCACTTCATCATGAATGATACATTTCTGTGCACTACAATATCATCATGATCGTTTTCTACTATATGTTATTTAACTTTTTTGTAGCCAAAGACTTTACAAGCGACTTTGTCACTGCAAGTCGCCAGGGGTTGGCGGTTAGGTCGCTAGTGGGTGTTCCCACTACTGGTGACGCTCACTACAGGAGCTGAGAGGAGAAGAATCATGTTAGCTTCCATCTTCACTCTTATTGGCTGTCGCTCCCAAAAGTCGCTTCTCATTTGCATAAATTCTCAACTTTGTCCTGTCGATAGACACCCACGGCTCACTCCACACCTCACCCCCCCCTTTCAAAAAACTACAGCGGCTAACACAGAACAAAGGTGGTGTCAAGTTTTTGCTTCTGTCCCGATAGGAGATGATGTATTTACGAAACACGCTCTGTAGAGCACTTTGTCCGTTTAGGGCTGCTGTTAACATGGTGAATTCCATGCAAGGGGACCCGCGGATAGAAATAGCATATTTTAAAGTAATAAAAACATAACGCTTCATTATGTAAGGTCTTTATACACTTCTGAAAGCATAGTTGTGTATATTATATTGCATTTCTGTCAATAGATCATCCAAAAAAATTACGCACAGCACCTTTAAGAGCCACAATGGTTATGAACTCTCTCTGCCTCCCTATATGCTTGTATTTTGAATGTGATTCTTGGGACAAAAAAAGAAGACAAAACTAAAGATGGATTTGACTGATATCATAATTTTAAAAATCAATAGATATCATTATATGATATTTCTATTGTGAATTCTTTTGACCAAGATAACCGTGTAGTTAAAAATGATATTGTGACAGCCCTATTGCACAAATGCATGTCACCATATAAAGCTTTACGATGTAAGTGTGTAACATTTGTAAGTATTTCACTCAGATTTCGTATCCGATTTAAATGAAGAAAAACATTTCAGAGAAAGCAAGTCATGAAGTATTGTCAGAAAACAAGATTTCAACACCCCCTTCATATGACCACATTATTACTTTGTTGTTATTGCAAGACCCCAAAACAGTTCCCTGAATGACACTAGTGTAGCTTAAGACAAAAATACAAAGTGAGACTTTGACATAATTTACAACATATACAAAATAAAGAACACATGGCCATAAAGAATATCTAGCTGTGAATTCCATTGTATCTGCATAGACACAATCAAATTTAGTCATTATGTAAGTATATTTGTTGGCTGTCATGTTAGCCCTTAGTGTGCTGATGGCTGTTTTGAGGCTCACTGGTGCGTCCTGTATGAGATTTATCTGACTCTGACTCTTTTGCATAATTGAGCCTCTGTTTGAATAGATTATAATATATTAAAATTGATTGGACACACAAGTGTTACAAACTAGAGCAAAAGTGTTTTATATTCAGCTGCAGGTTTTCGCATTGCTCTCCGAGGTGATTATCAATGCCATCCAATATTATTACGAGTTTTATTACATTTGAGATGTGCGGAGGTGATGTGTGAGCGCTTGTGAAATGAGATGCTGGAGAAAAAAGGTGCAAGACTTGCGTATAGATAATTTCATCGATCTCTAAGGGTGCCACACCAAAGTCACATTCGGCATAAAGTAGTTGTGCGTATACGCAGTGTACAATATACGTTTGCTATGAATCACAAAGACAGGATTGATGCCTGTGTATGCTGTACTTCGGTCATGACATGAAGCTATGAATAATTTATCCTGAACTTTAGAATTTTTGGAATTCCAGACGAGCTTCGTCTAACAGAGCAGCCGTAATGCATTTAATAGCTGCTCTTACAGAGATTCACACTCTCAAGGGGAAATTTGTGAGAACTGCACCCAGCTGAAGGAATTAACGGATAGACTGAATTTGGCCGCGGCTCAGGCTCCTTTGGGTAACGCACTCTAGACAAAACTGCTTGCTAATGAAGTCTCGCTGACTGCGTCTCAGACAATCATACATGCTGTGATAATGATGTCTATGAAATACAAAGAAATTGAGCAGAAGCTGCTATGAATGGAAGATGGTTCATGGTCCGAAGCTCTTCCTACTCTCTGCTGGGGATAAGGGTTTCTTAAAGGGGTCATATGACACGGCTAAAACAAATATTATGGTTTGTTTTAGATGTAATGAAATGTGTATACACGATCTAAGGTTCAAAAACGCTGTATTTTCCACATACCGTGCATGTTTGCATCTCCTCTTTGCACCGCCTCTCTGAAACGCGTGGATTTTTTACAAAGCTCATGGCTCTGAAAAGCGAGGTGTGCTATGATTGGCCAGTTAACCAGTGCGCAGTGATTGGTGGAATACTGCAAGCATGTGACGGAAATGTGACGCCTCTTACCATATTTGGAACATCAGGTTCCAAAGCAATTGTACTGACAGGTACGCCCACCTTACTTGCGTTTACATTTGGGCGGTCTTAGTCAAATCATACCACGAACTGACGTAGATTTGTGGGGGTGTGGTTACACGAGGCGTTTCAGGCAGGTCTGGGTGAGCACTCGCTTTTAGATAGAATGCATCTTTTGTTCCCACACTTAAATTTTTGCAATTTTACGTGTTACGTGTGATTTAGCTTAGTTGGCCGAAAGGAGAAAAACTTCACAACTCTCTGAACTTAAAAATGTAGCTGTGGATCTAGACACTTTATGTCAATATGTTCTTGTTAACAAAGTTTCAGTGTTCACGCTCCAGATGTGGCTGGTAATTAAATGTACAAGTTATTTTGCAGACTAAAAGGATATTGCTTTTGCTTGGCTGTGTGTATAAAAGGCTTTATGGATGAATGGAATGTCCCATTTGAAAAGCATGCCAAAGCAGATGACAGTATAATGATAATATATTTTATGGACTGTAGGTGGCACCTATTATAAAGTTGGTTTAAAATGTAATAATAGTAGAACACACAGGACGATTCTGAGAAATGTCTCAGTGGTTATGTGTTCATACACTCTCAGATAAAATGTAAAAAAGCTGTCACCCTTTAAAAAAGTCCTAATATGTACCATTTACGTACAGATATGTATACAGTATATACCAGTATGTACTAATACGCACTCTTCAGGTGCGAAGTGTACAGCTTTTGTATCTTTTTTACTGAGAGCGTACAATGGAAGTCAATGTGGGCCAATTTTATTTTTTTACCAACATTCTTCAAAATATCTTTTTGTTCTGAAGAAGAAAGAAATTTTGGTTTGGAATGACATTAAGAATAAAAACGACTGTTTTCTCCCAAAGTTGTTTGTACTGTTTGTTTGTTTATGTTGTCGAAATACTTTTTATTACATTTTAAACTAACTTTATAATAGGTGCCACCTACAGTCCATAAAATATATTATCATTATACAGTCATCTGCTTTGGCATGCTTTTCAAATGGGACATTCCATTCATCCATAAAGTTTTTACACACACAGCCAAGCAAAAGCAATATCCTTTTAGTCTGCAAAATAACTTGTGAACTTGTCACTATACCTGGTGGCTGGCTGACCACTACGCTATACAAATTTGAACTTAACACAAATTCGACATCACTGCTGTCTTTCTGAAACGTCGCATCTACATATTTCGGTATTTTTATTTGCCATAAATCCCCCTTTATGTTTGTCACTGGGTTCTGCAAATATATAACCAATAAAAAGTATTTAAAAGTGTTGTCAACTTTGACAAAGTCCAGTGTTTGTTGCATTTCTTGAAAAACAGGTTTTGAAAGGACAGCGACGATAAGTTCCCTTTCAAATGAATTTTAGGTTTGATGAAATGACATGGATTTTACGTTAAAGGCTTTTTAAACGTTTTTACAATTCTGGGGCATCACTGACTACCATAGTAGAAAAACGGTGCCCCAGAACTGTCTCAAAGGTGCCCCAGAACTGTCAGTTGCTAACATTCTTCCAAATATCTTTCTTTGTGTTCAACAGAACAAATTGAGGTTGAGTAACTTTCATTTTGGGGTGAACTATCCCTTTAACACTCACCGTGGCGACTGTGATCTCCTGTAAGATCATTCTGTTATGGTGAGAGACACTTCCGACGGAAAGCTTTTTCAGCAACAGTGTTGTGATGACACCTGAGTCTGAAACTCATGAGAGACTGTTAGCGTGAAAGTGTTATATCTGATTAAATCAAATCACCTCTATCAGCTTTATGGTCATGCTTCAATAAAGTGGTGGATGAAGTCAAAAAATGTGTGTTTCCAAAGGAGTGCTGGATCATCATGCTCTCAAAGCTGTGATCACATGCTATTTCAAACCCCACCATGAAAACGACACAAACCTCCCAGCGAGAGAAATGGCCCTTGAATTGAACATCCTGTCAATATAAAATAAATCCCATAACTGTACACATTAGGGTGTACATGTATGTCCAAATCGTTATGTTCAAATCAGCAAGCGTCCCAAGTTTTCAAAGGACCATAACAGACATGAATAATAGCTCTATTTGTGTCTACGCTTGTAAAGACCCAATGTTGTGGGAATATTTACGCTGTCATGGCTGGTTTGGAGGCACACAGTGTTTATTTGTTTCTCCAGCTCTGGCAGCATTAGTGGATTCCCTCCTCTTTCTCAAACAAACCCTCGAGCGGGCACAAACACACATACAGATAGAGGATTACCCTCCCTCAACACAAAGACTGTTACTGTAGCCTGCGCTCAACAGATAAACCAACACAATACCACTAATAGGGCCCGGAAAGACACCATATCCAATGTTTCAGACCAATGTATTTGTTTCCATGAAGGATAAGAAGTAGATGAGCATTGTCTGGCTGGGTTATAGTATTGTCAGATGTGAAAAGCATCGTAAATGTGGGATTGAATGATAGTGCTCATATTCCAACCCGCCACTGGCCCCGGACATCTGAGATCTCTGGGACTCATTTGAATCATCCTACTTTTTTCTGGTTCTTCGGTGGATACATTCAGCCCTTGAAGGTTTTATTATTTCCTGAGTTTCATAAGATTTTTTTCTTTCTTTCGCAAGGAGGAAGGCTTCTGTTAGCAGCGTTCTCTGGAGCTTACAGATGGAACGTATCAGTGGGACGTCGCTGTGTGCCGTGTTTAGAAACAAACACCCAATTCAGAAAGTCTTCAGAATATCTGTCGTTTATTTCTGTGAATGACTTGGCAGTTTATCAAATACAGCTCAACTATAAGAGCAAATCTCACAAAAAAAGTCCAGGACACATTTTACCTGGTTTAAAGTAATTTACTGTTTTGTCACTATGACAAATAACATTGTTTTTTTTCTGAGAATATTTATGAGGGGGAACCTCACAATGGCTCCTGTTTCCCCTCTGCATGTGTGCGTAAACATGCAAACATTAAAGCATTTCTTATAGCAACAGCAATGACACTTTTCTCGTTTTAAAAGCTATAGTTCTCACTGGTGTCTCTTAAAGGGATAGTTCACCACAAAATGGAAAATTCTGATTGTCCCAAACCTGTTTGAATTTGTTTTGCTAAACACAAAGGAAGATATTTGGAAGAATGTCAGTAGTAGCCAAACCGATCTCATCCCTCATTGACTCCCATAGTTTTATTTTCCCGGCAGTAAATGGGGGATGAGATCTGTTTGGTTACTGACATTCTTCCAAATATCCTCCTTTGTGTTTAGCAGAACAAAGAAAATTATACAGGTTTGAAACAACCTGAGACTGAGTAAATGGTGACAGAATTTTCATTTGTGGGTGAACTGTCCCTTTAACTGATTTATATATGTGCATGTTTATGTTTGACTGGAGAAAAGAGGTCGGTCGTGCTGACCCAGATAAATGACAACCAGCTCACTGTCTCTTCTCTTTTCTGCATCTGTTCCCCATCTTTCTAAAAGAGTCAGAGTCCTTGTGTTGTGCTTTGTACTGTTCCAATGATTAGCAGAGATATGGGGGATATGGGGATACACACTGATAACATATACATGAAGCATTGATGTGTTTTCGATATCTTGGTAGAATTTTAGAAGCAGCTTATTAAAAGAAGCATGTACAAGCTGTCAATGAATGCCTCTCCAAACACCAATCAGCTTGTAGACTGCTTGTGTAGCCTGCCCCCTAGAGGATAAAGATGAAGTTGACTGCTGTTTTTTTGCTGCTGTCATAGCAAAATCATGGGGATTAAATAATGTACAGAACCAATAGGCCTACATATTAAGAAAAGATGAATAATCGGTCTTTTAGTTTGCTCTTGAAACAACAGACTGCTTTATCCAAACCATATTGCTGTCTTTCCTGCAATCCCTCAATGTATTTGACCTTGCAAAGTCTGCTGTGTTTGCCTATTGTTAATGAAGTCATTTTCCAAACAATGCAACAATAAAAGGGATGACAGCAATTGTCCATCAAAGCCTCCCCAAATAATCCATGACCTGATGTAACAACACATCAAAGTAAAGTCATTCAACACAGTGACACTCAATAACCATTACTTGGTGATTAAACCATTCATCATGTATGTTGTTCCTCAGAGGCCTGATCTGTTTTAACACACACTAGAGATTGATCAAGCAGTGACTGCAATGTGTATTTGACCCATATTATATTGGTGTGCTTTGATACAGCTCATCGATGGAAAAATCTGTGCATTGATGCATGTCAAAAAACACACAGAAAAATATTTTTTTTAATTCTTTGTCATCTGAGATAATCCACGTGTTAATATGTCTTATAGACAAAACTTTTAGGATAGGCAGAAATAAATCAGCGTAAACAGTTACTCAATGGACAAGAATCAATCAGCTATGTTTGTGCTTAAAGCAGATTTACTACGTCAATCTGGGTTTACTTTGTTCAATTACGGTCAATCTGTTCTGCAAAGGATTTAGCAGGACCTTTGTGCCCAACTGCCAGTATTTTGCACACTTGAGTTTAATTTATCTTTGTCGGTTCTGGGAAGTCTTCTATGGCGTTTATAGACCCATATTACACCCCAAAATGATCATTTAAACAGTTTACTGATAATATAATAGTTATGTGGAAGTGTTATGTACTGGTGTTTAGAATACGTCGCTAGATTAAAAAAAAGCAAATTACTAATAACATTGTAATAAATGATAAGCCTGTTTTATATTAGTCATAGTCTTATTTAATGCACAATATACAAGGCCAAAAGCAAAAAGAAAGCCCTGTGAGCTTCCGGTCCTGCTCGATGCTGCCCTCTATTGGTCCAGTTACTGAACAAAATCATGGGGTATTTGTCCATAAACGACTAAAAAAGTTTTATTTAACAAGAGAAACACCAAGCAGAATATGCCAGTATGAATCACACAATTAAAATGTATTACTTGACAGTATTGTTATTCCAGTGTTTTAATTGTACCATCTTGCAATATTTTCAGTTCAGTACAAGTGATCCCTGAAGAGGTTTGCAACCGAAATATTTATTATAACTCAGTTATGCTTTACATATTTTTATTTTACACGCAAAAAGACATTCAGCAAATACATAGCTACTATTTAGCATAACTCTTCTTATGATTGTATTATTACACTTCAGGCATTTTTCAAACATTAATCAGGCCTAGTCAAAAGATGTGATCTCTTCAAATCCAGTTTTTACCACAGGGACACATGTCATCTACATGTATGTGAACAGTCACTATTGCATCACAGTAGCAAGTGGTGCATATATACAGTCAGTAAATCAATACCAGACTAAAGAGTGTAAAAATCAGGTAAAAAAGGACGTCAGTGATACAGTGATGCTTACATACAAAGAATCCTGAGTTTTTTATACTGTATTATGTTGAAAATTCATCCATAGACCACTTTTAGGTTTTCCCAGTGTTCAGTCTCTCCACTATTTCTTTTCTCCCAGCATTTCCTTCAAGGCTGCATGCGAATGGCTCCATCCAAGCGAATCACTTCACCATTAATCATGGGGTTTTCTGCTATCGCAGTCACAAGGTGTGCAAACTCAGCTGGATCTCCCAGACGTGAGGGGAAGGGCACCTGCCTTGCCAGGAAGTTCTGAACTTTCTCTGGTAATCCTGCAAGCAGGGGCGTGGAGAACAGGCCTGTATGCAAAAAAGTAGACAAATATAAACAACATACTTTAAAAAAAAAACAATGTTAAATGTACAGATGGGTATCACGATCACTGACCTGGGGCAATGGTGACAACACGAATCCCCATTGGTGCAAGGTCCCGGGCAATGGGAAGAGTCATTCCCACAATCCCACCCTTAGAAGCAGAGTATGCAGCTTGGCCCACCTTATAAAAACAGACAATGGGCAAACAACATCTGTTATGCTGCACTGATAGAAAGCTCTGCTCATGGATTAAGAAATTGTGTTTGGCATACCTGCCCATCAAAAGCAGCAACACTGGCTGTGTTGATGATACAACCCCTGTGCCCATCAGCATCGGGCTCATTTTTCCCCATCTCCCCTACAGCCAATCTGATCACATTAAACGTCCCAGCAATGTTTACCTTTAATGCACATAATACAAATAAACTTAATGATTCATAAAACATAACCGATAAACTATTAAACACTATATTCAATTTAGCTTACAGTGATAACACGGGTGAAATCCTCCAGACTGTGAGGAAGATCCTTTTTGAAGTTGTACGTTTTTACAGCCACAGCTATTCCAGCACAGTTCACCGCCAAGTCCACCTTTCCATATTTCTCCTTGGCCAAATCGACGGCCGATTTCACATCTGACTCTGATGTGACCTTGATCACAAATAAAGGTCATATTAGAGCCAATATATTCGTAATATTTAAATGACTTTAGGTTAAAAAAAACTAAGGTGAATAGTTCATTATCCGTTAAAGCTGGGTGTAAATGGAAAAAGGTTTTAAAAAGTAAAGAAAAAGTATCACTCACATCAGTTGGGGCAAACGCACAACGGTCCCCAAGTGAAGCAGCGAGTTTGTGACCATCTGAGCTGGGCAGGTCTAGGATCACAGCGCTGGCCCCCTGACTGATAAGTCGCTCAACAGTGGCTCTCCCCAAACCAGAAGCTCCTCCTGTCACCAGACCTACCATACCCTGTTACACAGGGTCAGTAAGAGCAGGTCAGGGGTACTATACATTACATATTAGGATTTAGTGTGATGTTATAATGCATGGACGATATACTACACATATAAAATGAGATACTGTCGACGTGGTCAGTTTACTGTGGACACAGCGTGCACAACGCCAGTGATGCTTCAATATACAACAAACACAATACAGTCATTCGTTGTTTAACTGTAAAACTTTATGTTTAAGATCTGCAAAACAGTGAGGCTGGACTCTGGAGCATACAGCACCAGGGTTTATAGTGTCTGCGATTACTTTATTATTAAAAGCAAAGCAGGTCATTCACCATTGTTTGCCTGTCTTGGCTCACACCTGCTTAAAGTTTTATTCAACTAGTTAGCATTGAGGCTATAACTTCAAAACATGATAACAACTGCAGAATACAAACATATAAAGACGGAAACTACGAATGCGCGGTACAAAGCAACGCGTATAAATGAATTTAAAACTTGTAGCAGCAGCCTAACCATAAGATTTTAATGAATTCATTCAATCGTTCTCTCACCTTGACACTTCTGATATTCGCCATACTCACGCTGCAATTGCTTGCATGCCAGTGATGGCGTCACGCAAGGCGTCAGCGCGACTCGGGCCAATCGGATATACGGACGCGACAACGCCCTTTACGGTGATTGGCTACAATAAATCTGATTGACAACTTCACAGGATGTGCTCGGCCAATAGTTACACTTCGTTAAGAAATCTGAGCTCGTCATTCGTAATATGAGAAGTTATCGTTCATATTTTATGGTGCTTAACGCATTTAAAGCAGTCTTGAAAGTCCCAGTGAAATTAAAAATGACAATGCCTATTTTTTCATGAAATATTGTAGCGTTTGTTGTAAATAGTTTATCAATGTGGGTAATTCTGAAAATGCACTTCCGTCCTGTAATGACTATCCATCTTAAATGACATATGTTAGACGGCTTGGGCGGAGCATCCGTTAACTCCTCCCCTTCAACTGTCAGTCTGCTGCCAGTTCCATTTCAAAATGCAACAGCTGTTTTATACATCCAATCAAATCGCAGAGAAAGATGAAAGCAACGCCCACTAATTTCACCATTAGAAATTCCATTTCACTCAGAAATGCGTCAAAATACGGAAGTGAAAACGATCGCAACTTCCGGGCTCACAGGGACTTTAAGACAATGTGGTCTACTAAAGTTGGCATGTAATCTCGCGTCGTGGGGCCTTTTACTTTGTTCAGAAATCATTTTACTTATCTGAGCTGATATCAGTGAGGTTTGAGGAACAAGATGAAACAAATGAGTCTAATTATTCTTTAATAAAGAACAGCAAAGCGTTAGAAAATTACACATTTATTTATTATTATATATTGTCACAGTCATAAAATACACTAACATATAGACTGACAACGAACATATTAAGCCATAACACACAGTACAGTTATGTTATTTAAAACAGTGGATCAAGAAGTTAAAGTCATTGTGGTAAGCAGTTATATCTCTATACTGAAACCTCTCCAAGTTTAAGTGTACACACTTAGAAACACAACACAGAATACTGCATAAATGCTGCTATCCACAAATCCTGTTTTCTGAAGGTATGTTGTATCTGATGTGAGGAAGCAGCTGTGAGAAAGACAGTAGGCTGTATAGTTATCTCCTAGATCTGGTGTGATCCCAAACTATACAAACTACTACCTCATTCCACAGCCCCCAATACAGCCGTCCTCTGTCTGGTGCCCTGAGGGGTAAAGAGAAGAGGCAGAAATACATGTCAGTAAATAAATTGTTTATTTTGTGCTGTTTTTAGTTCGAATTTAATGAACCACCTTTGCAATTGCTAATTTGATTTTCATAAATCCCAGAGCGAGAGATTGTTGTCGTCATTCCTTAACTCACTATTAACCTTGTCAAACCAGCATACCACGAACTGTAGGCAGATTTCTGGCAATGCAATTCATCTTTTGCAATATGAGTCATGATGAACAACTGAGAGATTAAACAAACGTCTCTAATCTGGTGCTGCTGCTCTGCAGAAGACAATTTGATTTAGAATCAAAATGCTGTTAGTATTTAGTTTTTCATGACTGAGATTGAAAAAAAATCTAGACTCTAAAAACAGACCACGTAGCCTACTGAACAATTATTTAGAAATAGTAGAGAAAAACAACATTGAAACAATACAGTCTTGGTTATATCCATTATGCAGTGTTTTGTTTGTGATGATGATGCAAGAAATGCAACAGTCCTGTCAAGGCTGTCTTTCAGACGGTTCTTTGAATGAAAATAACACGAATCTATCCATTTGTATAAAACGGTCCCACAAACACACTACACAATAGTGTATACACAACTGTCTCTATAGTAGCTCCTGGGGTTACAGTAAACATGATGCCCGTGTGATTCCCACACTTAAACATATGTACTGTACACCATAATAATCTTGTGTGACGATCACATGTTCTTTATTTTTACTCGCATACTAATTTAATACTTCTCTCAACAGCTGGCTCTTTACAGACAGCACGTCGTCAGAATGCATGTCATATTCATGTGTTTAAAACGTGGATGGGTTTCGGGTCAACTATAGACTGTCTGGCAGTCAGATTAAGTTTAAACCAGCAATCGTATTTTTACCCAGCCTTTTACCATGAAATTCCAGTTTACATATCAGATCAACACCCTAACTTAGACTTAACGCTTTAAAAGGCATTATTAGTCGGCAGACCTTTTAAATAAATACGTACACATGCTTGCTTAAACTACTTGATTTTCTCATGACATTAAACTCATAGCTACTATTAAAGTTATGTTATCAAATACGAAAAATGGCGGTTGCCTCACAAACGCACCCGATATGATGAAAAATGCATGGCAAAACGAACTAACTCACCAGATTCAAATGAAACGTCTATACACGTTATAGCGGAATAACACATAACGGCTCTGCGGCAATGCCGGACGAAAAGGGAACGTGGTGGTTCGCTCAACTGAGACCGTGACTGTACAATACATGATACCGCCATCTTACATCACCAGCAAGAACCGAGATACACGAGCTGCAGACGCGCAGATATGCTCCTCGGATGACCTGCCCCTTGAGTGATCCGATCCTCCTTTTATTCAGGGATCATTTACTTGACTTTAAAATGCGAGGTTAACTTGCGTCACAACAACTTGCAGGGGTGAAAGTTGAGATTTTAATGACTACATGTCTATATGAATTGAACACGTGCAATGTAAAAAAAATGCACTGCAAAAATGAGCTCCTTATAATAAGAACTGCTACTGTGCTTCTTAACAAAACTGCTCACTCAAATTAATTTGTATAAACATAAGTGTACCAGCAGATTCCTTGGTTATGGTATGTCATTATAAGTGTATGCCAACAAATTTATTTGGCAGTGGCACAGATGAAAGGTGGCACTACAACGATGTTCTAGTACAGTACTAAAAAGTCTGTTGTAAAACGCATAGTTATATAATAGTAATAATTTATAATAACCAAGCAAATAGACTTTCATTTTAATACCTTTCAGCAATAAATTTTTTGTTTTCTAGAAACTGACAGAGAGAAATAAAACCAAAACACGGTTTTACTAAAAGAATAAATTTTATTTCAGCACTGAAGTCATTTCCCAACCATACAAACATGACTGCCGACTTTGACTCTCTCTCTCTTGAGCCTTTTGGCTTTCCCCCAATCCAATGTGAAATCAGACCACAACAGCAAGACAAATTAAAAAGAAAGTTTCTTTCCAAACAATCAGGTGCTTTCTTTATACTAAAAATGAGAAATTGTTAATAACGATCATAACCATAACAGCAATAATAATAATGAACTTTACCCTTCACTTCACAAGTTTTTCGGAGATCTTGATGCATGCATCAATGCGGTTTGTGTTGATGAACGGATCAGTTTCCCAAGAATAGACATCAGAATGTGTTGCCTACAAATGGACTGGCTGACTTGACTGTCGTGGGGCTAAGGGAGGCCACATGCTACACGGCAGTGGGGAACCAGAGAAAAACAAAGTGTAGGATGTCATTGGGCCACTGTACACAACACACTGCTGTTATCAGACGAGGATTGAAACCTGTCAGCATCATTTAAGAGCACACATGTGGTCCTGTGGAGTGAAGGGTTACACAGCCAGGATACGGGGGTAACAGTTATAAAGCAAGAGTCAGATCTGAGGTCCAGACACAAATCTACAGGAATGCACAGGCAAAACTCTTTACCAAAATAGCGTTTGTTTGTGTTTATGGTTACAGTATGTGTTCACACTTAACCTATCGATGACTACCATTGAAGCTACATATTTCAGACAGACAATACATGTACATGGGAGTTAATGAAGTGTTCTAGGGTTAATCAATATCAAAAGCTGTGTCCAAGCTTCAGAGGACAAAACAAACCTTCATTTTAGCAGTGAAACTGGACAATACAAGATTTAGCCGCAATTCACCAAGATGATGTGAACATCACATTTTCTTTCATTTTATCCAATTACGGACATTATATGTAATTTAATATATCAATTTACTGAAACCGTGTAACTGCATATTATGTATGCGAGATCTACAAAGAGACTAAATTGGAAATGGAGCTTCCGAAAATTTACTTTAGTTAAAAATTAACCAGTTGCACAAACAAAAGTCGGTTTTGTACAGGAAAACAGAGTAACGTTTGCTTAAAATTACTTGGCATTCGAATTTCAAATTAGTATGGAAAAAATTCATAACGGTGAAGTGGTGACAATTACATCATAATGGTGAAGTGGCTTGAAACAATACCATACAAAATACAGGTGAGGAAAATCTCAATCATTACAGTTAAAAAATATCTAGTTCTGCTAAGCAAATTTTAATACTAAATGTAGCAACGGTCAAAGGAGTAGCAGTTGTAATAACATTAAAAAGTAAAAATTTCACAACTGAATGATACCAAAGATGGTAAGTACATTTCTTGGTTCACTGTTGAGAATGTTACCAACTCTTGTCTAAGATTACTAACAGACAGAATATTAGACTAATTATACAAGTTAAAATCTCTCACTGTTCATAGGAGGAGGTAAGGGGAGCTGCTGCAGGGGTAACAAGACCAAAAATATATATGAATACAAGAATAAACAGAGACAGGTTAGGTGTGAAGAGGAAGATATTACTAAATTAAGAGTACAGAAATGGTTCAACATTACAACTTAATAAATGTCCGTAGTCCAGGACAACAGTGGAAAAGTGAAATAAAGTAAGTAAAGTGTTGTCAAATTTATCAAGACAGGGCCCAACATCTGAAGCAAAACAATGGCCCTCTAAAAGACCTTACAAATCTCCAGATCTTTCTCTCATTCAACATAAATGTTACCCACATGTATCTGTTGCTGGTTTATTTATTTTTTTACTCTTACATAAGCTTCTTGATAAATGACAAATGAATGACAGTTTAAGCAGCAATCTAGAACAAAGCAATGAAGCTTTGAAGAGGGTAACTTTGGAACCAAGCGGCCGACAAATTAAGTATCCAAATAATTCAAGACAAGAAATTAACACTCTGGACAATACATAATCTGAGTATACTATAGTTACTCCCTCAAACTAACTGATGTCTACCTACAGATATAACAGAGATATTGTGCAGGAGAGAGAGAGAGATTATATCTTATTTGGTGTGTCTGTATATTTCGGTTTATGCTGTTTATTGGATTACACTTAAAACTAAATGTGAAGGAGCTACTGATATTCTATGACAATAAACACACTGAAAAAAGTGAAACTGTTTTAAAATCACAGACAGTAGAGGACTGAATGTTTTTTAAAAGGATCTATCTTGAAACTTTAATGTGTTAACATTAATGGGTATGTTTCTGTATGCATGTCGATTTACACCATTACATGCAGGAGATCCTCTCTTGAAAACTAGCACTATTGTACAATACTTGTAATAATAGGCGATGACCTAAATTTAAGGTGTTCTAATGTGAGTGACGGTGTACCATATAAATTCAAGAACACTACCTGTTGTGTTACCGTCAAGATTATTTTAAGTCTGTCCGGTATGTCCACATATTCTGACATCGACATCTCACTATCCTTTTGGAAATATGAATTTTAAACTCATTTTGTCACACATTCATGCAATTCAATATTGCATGCTCGATACAATATTTCTGATGAACTGTGGTTTGATAGCACATTGTCTAGGTTTCCAAAAGTGAACATTTGCAGAATATACATAAAGACATAAGCTATAATGGGTGTCTTTCATAATCTGATTTAAAGAGCTTTCAATATATTTTAGTGGCACTAAATATAATTATATTTATTAACTTCTTATCTTAACAAAATAAGGTGCATCTTATGACTTCATAGAAAGCTGTGATGTAATCTTGACATTGTCAATTATACAGATTTAAAACTATGACGACAATATGTAATAACCTCTCAAGTGTATTAGTTACTCTAACTCATTTAAAGTTCATTCCAACAAATCACTGAAACATGAATTCAAACGTTAAATGTAAGTTTAATAACTTTCCTAACCATCTGATGCAAAATGGTCAATCTAATAGCAAGTGGGGCTTTAACCTTCAGGATGCTTCAATTTGCTTTGATTTTAAAAAGCCTATTTGCCTCATTAGAATATCCTTCTGTAACACAGAAATGTGTTAGGACAGTCACAAAAGAAGTTTATAGGAGTCACAAAAACGAGACTAGACGAAGAGATTATTGTCACAAACGGTCTGGAGAAGCACTGACTTTTTTAAATGACTGTCACAATAGAAGGTGATCCTACGGTTCGTTCAGTAATTACTTTCAATTATTCTGAATGTGACGAAAATTTCGATGATTTTAGCGATGGTGGGAGAATGCACATGCACACGAAACATCCACATGGTACACATGCACAAGGCACAGAGAAGACGTGATCGACAAGAGGGCCAGAAGAACCGAACCGCTGAGAAGAGAACTCAAATCGAAATCAAACATTTCACCAGAAAGCATAGTGAAGCTGAGCAATGTCAAACGGCAGATTTTTAAAGACTGTCTGAGGGACTGTGTGCATTCTCGACCACTGATAAAATCACTTCTCTAAATCACATCATTGCCTAACAGGATCATGTACATTTGGGTCTATATACAATCAGCTGGGATGTCGAACAGTATCATGGTTCACTCTGAACACACTGTATCGCCTCCTCCCTAACTCTAGCAGAAGCCTCGATTTTTCTTTATCCTGGTTCGAGGACAACCCAGTGTGTTTTCGTTTTTAAAACAAAGTGCAGGTACAACGCACTCAGTTCTCACATTCAGATGGGTTGGTGCCAATTTGTACATCATACTGGTAAACAACACGCAAGGTAAAAGCTCATATGGACAGTTAAACTGTCAAAAGCTCGGTAAAATTGATCAAGCTACTATATAGGGCAGTACTGTCTTATGATAAATAATATTTTAAGTGCTTTATGTTAGAATACAATCCATTTTTAGGGGCATTTCTTCCTCATTATTGAGAGGAGCTTGCATATCTATAACCTTAAGGTGCTTTAAATATTTTATTTATAAGTCTTTAGTTAGGATCAAGTCGAAGTGCTGTGTTTACTATCCCTAAAGGGGATGTGGGCTCACAAGATCACCACAAATCTATGTGAAATAAATCAAGAGTTGAGCTACGCAATGCTAAGTGCAACCTGTACGACTCTCTCGGACGTTCAATTGTTCTTGCTCATTCTCACTTAAAGATGCCTCTAAGAAACGCTTAGAGGCGTCTTTAGAAACCTTTCACTGCCTGTGTATAAGACAATGGCAACTTCGTCAGAAATGGCCACCAAAAAAAAAAGGAACTACCATGTGTCTGTGAATGCACACTGTGACATACAAATAACAACCCGTGTTTTCCATCAGTTTTCATTCTTCTACTGTATTCAGGGCAGTGTTGTCTGTGGTGCACTGCAGTAAGGGTTATAGTGTAATTCTTTGCTGTGTGGTAGAAACTTTAGAGCAGGGTGCTGCTGTGCTACTTAACACGGTGCAACAGTGTTCCGAGTAGATATTTTAAAATATACTTTGGGCAATAAGGGCCTTTCGTAGCCATTTTAGGCAATCATAGATATATCACAGACACCACTGATATACCATGGCTCTAAAAACAAAATGACACTGAAATAAAAGAGCTTTTCACTATGCTACAACACCGATTGGCCAGTGGAAAAAAATGGTCCAGAATCTGAAGATTCAGGGCGATGTGCAGTCGAGGGTTATGATTTAAACTTTCTAAGTTTGAAACCAGAACCGGCTCGTAAGGTGACACGGACCAAATTCCTGTCACTGTCCACCTGTTGTTTCCAGCATGTGTTGCATCTTACATTATATCATGATAACACAAAGTGGCTACTGTGCCCTACATATTTAATTTAGCAAGGAAAAGGCAGTCAACCTTAGATCATTCCCTCTCACGCTCTCATTACGTTATGGGATGTAATTACTCCTCTTTCTGTAGTGCACCATCTGACGGGCAGTCGTCAAGGCAACAAGGGGCCTCTACCTCCACGCCATCTCCTGACTGGTTGTCTCTGCTGGCTAAGGCACACTGGATTGGCTGGGCCAGTGGTGGCAGGTCAAGGGCTTGATCAGTGGCGCTTCCTGAAGAGCTGCCGTTCAGCTGCTGCGATACAGTCCCTGTTCCCTCCGGGGGTCCAGCAGGTCGCCCCACAGCTTTTGGATCCTCGCTGAGCTTTGGGGGGCTTGAGGAGGGAGGTGATGACGAAAGTGTCTACGAAAACAATTGGGGGATCAATCTCCTTTGTTATCAGTATGTGAAGACTGTGTTTTTTGTAGGGAAAGCAATTTGTTGGATTTACCTGTGTTTTGTTTGTGGTCATTTTCTTCCCTCCCCTTCCTTTTGATGCCAGCTCTTTACCCCTTCTGGGAGAAAAAAAAACAATAGTGTGTGTTAGGGATGTCCCAATATTTTGATGGACATTTTTGAGACTTTATTTACAATTTCTTATTATTATTTCTACACTGTAAAAAATCCAACTTGCAAAATGTTCTCCCTACACAGATAGATAAGTAACTTGAGCATAAAATGTTTAGTTAAAGGAGTCAAATTATTGTTATGCATATACTGAAATAAATTAGCCGAAACATGTTTCTAATAAAGATTATTTTGTTGACTAGGGCGGCCAGTAACGACTATTTTATATCGACTAATTTATCAAATAATCGATTATTCTAAATAAATAATTTTTCATTTTGAAAGTTGACAGTTAAATTACAAAGATAGCCGTTTTAAAGAAAAATATATACTTTTTGTAATTTATTGATAAATGCAGAACGACAAGTTCTGTCGTTCTGTCTTTATTAATATAAAGATAAATAGTTTCTTACTTCTGGAATAATTTACAAATAATAATGACGACGGACAAAGACCGAAATCGGCTCTGAAATTTAGAAGGTAAAATAATATAAAACGACCAGTCGATCAAAAATATTGATGTCGACTAACTGACCCTTCCCTAAGCCACACCGAAAACCGCCACAGGCCAATCGTGGTTTAGCAACCGTAACTAGGCGCGGGAGGTCTGTCAAGCTTTCGAGCGAGGGAAACATGCCGAAGCCTTGTGCGTAAGGATTGTGTAAATCTGATGGTCAGTATCCTAAAAGTTTGGAAGGGGTGGTGGAATTTTTTCCCTTCCCGAAACCTAAAACCCAAGGGAAGAAATGTCGGAGGTGGATCAAGCCGTGTGGAAGGCCTCATTCACAACTAAATGTGGGACATTCTAAAACGCTTAACGTGAACAACGCTTAACGTAGCTTAACGTACCTAAACAGCGATCAAGGAAAACCAAATTTCTGTCAAACCTTCCTTGTATTAAACACTTGCTGCTGTCAAAAGAACGAGCTCTTGTTCCACGGATAAAGTGAATATCACGTTAAGCGTTTTCTCCCCCATAGAAGTCCATTATAAGGAAACAGCTTAACGTGGCGTAACGTACCTAAACAAAGCACTGTATCATCTCATTTATATTTCTGTCCCTTTTCATCAGAGCTTTTAGAAACATTTGTGCTGTTTTGTTCTAGTTTGCTACACAGGCTATTCAGCTCGATGTAACAACACTGAAGCCAGGAGTTAGCAACTTTATTGCCTTTCAGCCTCATTTCTTCATATTGGTTTCAGACAGGGCATAAAGAGGCCCCTACTGCACTTTTTAACACAATGCACGGTGGCTTTTGAAGTATTAATTACAACTAAAATGACAGAAATTTGTCTAAACCACGTTAAGCTGGTTTAGACAAGACTTCTATGGTGAGAACGCTTAACGTGATATTCACTTTAGCCCCGGACCAAGAATTGTTCTTTTGACAGCAGCATGTGTTTATTAGAAGTAAAATTTGACAGAAACTTGGTTTTCCTTTATCGCTGTTTAGGTACGTTAAGCGTTTTAGAATGTCCCACTAAAGGTCGACAGGATTAACAAAAACACCTATGTTTGCTCCAGGGTAAGAGCACGCTAATGTTAGCTAGCTAGCTAATGCAGCACATCATTGCTTTGGAAATAATGACGGTTCTATGTTCATAATGCATATATTTGACCGTAAAATAAGATGATTAAAGGCAAGACGGAAATTTGTTTGTGTTGTTGATGATGTATGGCTCAGCTCAGCATCTCTGGCTCTTGCCAGGTCCAAGGCGTAGATTAGACCCACGACGTGTGAGCAGTAGCCTGGCGCGCTACTAAAATATAAGCGGGAGAATGTTATCATTCATAGGCTTTAGCTTCAATTTTGATTAAATTATTTTCTAATCGGTTGCATATTATGTCGTGGATATATCCCTCGAATGCACACTGCAGTCCCTTTTGTCTTGCTCTCTCAAATATTTCACATGTTCGCCAAAAATGACTAATTATCTCCTTGGGAATGTCTGACACCGGTGCATACACACTGTAATACACTTGCCAGGCGTGAAAGCTTGACAGGCGTAGCAACAGTAACTAAGGAGGGCGGGGCTTAGCGAAGGGTCAATTATCAGCGTCGACTCAGTCGATTATATAGACCAATCGCGACAGCCCTACTGGACTAAGATTCTCACGTTTTTGGCTCAAATGCATCAGAAAGTTTGCCCAACTAACAAAACAGTGTATTCTGAACTAACTATATTGCAAGAGTTTGAAAGTTCCCAAGATTGCACTGCTGCATGTTCAATTCTGTTTTCCTTATTTGTTTTTCTATTAAAGATTAGTGTTTTTGTTCTTGTTGGCTTAATTTATGCTTTAAGATTGTTGGTACTGTTAGCTATCTGTCGTGTTTAGAGTTTTTTTTAATGAATTATGGTTTTTGATTGTCACCATGGTTGAAGTTTGTGTGTTCAATGTTGAGGTGTAAGTGCATGACACAAATTTAATCGAAGTTTTGGTCTGTTTGAGGCAGAAAACATGTCCAATTGTAGTAAAAGACAAATAAATTAGTTTATTTTTAAATAACCAACATATATTCTCTATTTATGATCAGCCAACACAAATTATTTTGTTCTGTTGTTCATTAGGTAAACCTGACTATGTTGTGACAACTAATGACTTAAACATACATTTTTAAGTTGGGTGAACTTCAGTCTGTTTAGATTTAACTCAAAAACATGCTTGTGATAGGTGGCCTTATTATTTTAAGTTGACTCAACTATTTTTTACAGTGTATTATTTTATTATTTCTTATTCTTCTAATCTACTGCACATTAAAAATATTACATTCAATATCCCATTAGAGAGTGTCACTATTTAATGACACAGAACAGACTCACCCTCTCCCTCCTACTGACACCACCTGCATATTAAATCCCCCTCTGCCACGCAGTGGCTTGTTCCCAGCCCACTGACCAACAACCATGCCAGCTATTTCCAACTTGCCACCCTGGGGAGGTATAGACTGGATTCCTGAAAAGAAATCACTGTGTTAAACTTGAAGAATCCTTTTAATATTTTATAACTATGCTGTACAAAAGGTAGATGAGAGATGAGTCTAACCTGGGAAGGCCCTGGGCCGGTGCTGGGGGTGATGATGTGGTGGTGGCATGGAGCCCAGGGGTCGAGGAGGGTACAGATGATGCATGGGGTAAAAAGGAGGCACCATGGCAGGGGGAAGGAATGCAGGGGGTGGCAGTGGTGGAGGAGGGGGAGGCGGTCGGGAGAGGTTGATGCTTTCCAGAATGGCTTGGCGCATCTTCTCCACCCTTGAAACCAGTTCCTCCTGCAGGGAGTGAGGAAATATTCATTGCCAAAAATAAATTATTATCAAAAATAAAAAGAGCTCCATCTGCACTTTTAAATTGGTTACCTGGCCTTCACACATGTCAAGTAAGGAGGCTCTGTCTCTGGTGGCTTTAGCTAGCTTGCTCTGGAACAACTTTCCATCAAAGAAGCCCCAAGGGCAGCAGTGGTCCCATGGCAGGGGCTGTCCGCATACATCATTCACAAACAAGGCAGTGTCCACACCGCTCATGAACAGAGAGGCCAGCTGTACCCCACGGTTATCCACCTTCTCCACCTGGTATCATTGTCAAAAAGAAAAGGATGAAAACGGTAGAGAGGCAGTCCTGGAATCAGCTTGATAAATGTCATGTGCCATTTCAAAGCTCGTTTAGAATGACTAAACGGAATACTGACAGCCAAAGAGAGCTTGTACTTTAAAGATACACTTGATTTTTGCTTGAAAAGTAGATATTATGTGATGTTATACACGTTTTATTAGACACATGACTTTCCTTGAGTTCCTGAAGTTGGTCGGGCTCATAGAGCTGGTTGGACACAGCTTGAGCCAAAAAGGCATCAAGCTCATGGCGCTGAAGAATGCGGCCTCCCGGCCACTGCATCATATACCTGCAAACACACAAAATCTTTACTGTCCAATACAGCAAGTGCTACTGAGATTAAGTGCTGATCTTATAACCCACAGCCCAGTTAAAACCATTCTGATGTCAATAAAAAGAGCCTACAGTGACATCATCGCTTAACAGAGTGTGGCTACCTGAGCACACAGCACATGAGCAGCAGGTGAGACGGCACACAAGCCGGGTTGAGAAGGGCAGGGCAGTCAGAGCGCATGCATGCCAGGAACGCTCGAGTGCGGCGGCTACGGTCCTCTGAGGCTCTGCCCAGCCACAACCGCCTCAGGTTGGGACACGTCCACTCGCGGAAACACAGGGCTGGGACGAGCTCTGGAGTCAGGGCAGATTTAGCTTTACTGGCACACCACTCCTTTACAATCACTGGGGGCACTGTGAATTCCAAAAATAAATAAATTCAGATTAGACATTTTGTTCCTCACAATCAGAGAAAACCCAAAGGGTCAAAACTAGCACAAGTATGATTACAGCTACATAATACACAGCTTCTCTGATCAGAAAACTGAAAACATATCAGTAGCGTTTTCTCCATCTCTACAAAACATCAAAATTGGGCACTACAAGTAGGTTATACCATGGAGATCCTTAAATTGAATGTCTTAATGATAGTATTTTAGTTTTTACTACCATATCAAAATTGATCAAAGAACTATGAAATTTAAAGGGTATTGCTATAAGAACACTGAAATTACAATACTCTCCGTCTCACCGTCAACTGGACTGCGTCTGCGCATGGCCAATCTCTCCAACCTCCGCTGGGTCTCAGCCAAGCTGAACAGCACCCCGTAGGCATATTGGCGGGCAGAACGGAAAAGTAGCGAGGCAGGTGGCAGGTCTGGGTTGCACTCGTCCTCTATACACACGGGCATCTTCGTCTCCCCCTGAAACATCAAAGGTATTATTAGCTGCTTTTATGCAGTTAACTCGTTTATAGGGAATTTGGCACTTTAAACATATTGTAAACTAGGGCTGGAAGTGAACTCAAATGATTAATTCAAATGAATTGCTTATAAATCAAATTTAGGGGGTGATATTTATTTTCATCACTATAAACAGTTAAAAGACTACAATATTGCTGCCAGCAAAAATGTCACAATAGTGAAATTCACAAATTACAAGTACAGTCTCTGCTATTTTTGCAACTATTACTCATGTTTAAGTTAATGTTTGAGTGGTACAAGCACATGCTGTGAGATTGTAGTACCTTGGTCAGGATGTGGTAGATCTGTGGGTACATGAGTCCTCTTCTGTGTCTGTGCTCTGCCACTCTCAGCACCTCAGCACTGACCTGTGGAAGGGGTGGCGTTGTGATGTCCATGTGACTCCGTGTTGGCATGGACAGCAATGACGGGATAGAAGGGCCACTTCCATTACCGTGGTGACCGTCCCCAGAGGCCCCACCTCCCCGTCCACTGGGATCTTCCCATCTCGAAGACTTGTCAGCCAAATGACTTTGACAGAAAATGAATATTCACACAATCCTCAATATCAGATGACTAACAAACACAGTACAAGACATAATAAACAGAGATTATGTACAAAGGTGGGTCTACAAGTGCATGCAGAGGCTTGATGTGGACTCACTTAGTGCTCGTGTCATTTTGCTCTTCCCCATCTGAAGATGATGACGATGAAGGGGATGGGCCTGTGGGAGCAGCGGAGTGATGATTAGGCTGTCGGTTGCCACCTTGAGAGGAATCATACGGGGCAGACCAATCAGCAAAGCCCATTTTCCCAACTAGTGAATCATTACAGTCCTGTAGAGGCTGTGTGGGGTTCTGGCATAAATGGGCAGGACCAATGGCAGGGCTGGATCCATAGAGCCCACCTGGATAAGGCACCTTAACACCTGACACCTGGGGTGGACCAAACTGTTGAGAACAGCAAAAGGAAAAAGGGTAATCTCTTCAATTTACTCTCAAAGTAAGAAACACGATCTGAATCACTCAATTTCTCTGAAAATTACCTGAGCTTTGCCAGGCGGCACTGCCCCCATGTGGCCTGGAGGTCCACTAAACTGACTAGGCCCAAAGCCTGGAACTGCGAGACGAGTCAAGGGAAAGCAAATAAATAAACATGAACACAAGCGACCAAAACACATCTACAAAAAAATCTGTGGCCTGCTGTCTAGGTTTATGTTAAGTCTTGGAAAAAGTAAACAACGAAAAATGAATATTATGTATACTTGGCATGCTCACCAAACACCACATTATACCTACAGAGGTAAGGGGAAGGTCCCATGGAAAGAGGTCTTGGCTTACTGGCCACTGAAAAATACTCCACTGCCTTCTTAAACCTTTCAACTTTGTCTTCAGTTCGAGACTGGAGATGACAAAAAGTCTTTCAAGTTAAGATGAAGCTTGTTGAACAACGACAGATAACATCATGAAAAAGCGAATTTACAACAGCAATAGTAAATGCAGGGTTCACCTGTGACTGCTTAAAAACATCCTTGGCCACCAAATCCAAATTCCCAAGATCTTTGATAGACGCCACATACTCAGATACAGCCTTGATGACAACCTCACAGGGTGGGAGAACTAACTGATGAGCCCTTACCTGAGCAGAGAGAGACACAAACAATTTAAGTGTGCTGAAAATGAAGTTAAAACGGGATATTTAAATAAAAGTTTAAATTAAAATAAAAGCCTGACGCTCAAGGACGCTTTGGTTTAATGAACTTAACTGTCAGCCATAAATAAGAAAGACTTATATCAATCAGACATTGTTTCAAATGAAAAACTGTGCACCTTGAGTGAGGCTAGAGGGTGTTCTGGCCCCAGAAGACTCCAATGAAAGGCAGCCAAGTCTTCATCTGGCAGAATGTGGTTACCTGTTTCAAAAACACACGTTCAGCACCAAACCTATATGCTGAATGATTAATATGATATGTACTGGTGTACAGTCAGTGTTGCTTACCGAGTAGAGCAGCAAAGATGGGCAAGTGCTGGGTCTTGAGGCCAAGTTGGCGAGCAGCCTCTGTTAGCAGGTACTGGTGAGTGGTAAGATTCTTGCCATTCCAGGAGAGCTTGAGAGCATGTGAGCTGAAATAGGCTGGGACGTTGCATAGCGCAAACTCTGAGTCCTGTGCGATCAGACCCTGAAAACCGTAGTCTCTGTACAGGGATAGCACCTCCTGGTGATGGTCCTCAAGGGTCTGAACCACCTACAACATAAGCAGGGTGGAAGGAGACCATGTATTCTTGTGATGTACAGATGTGCAGTACCCATTGCTCTGAATTTCTGACCTACACCAAGTCCAGTTTAACTAGATAAACTGTAAAGCATTTACCATCCAACAACTAAATAAACTTTTCAAGCAACTTACAAAGACATAAATGAGGATGAGGGGCAGAACATGCACACCCAATAGACATTAAACATTTTGAAGTGCGCAATCTACATCTTATATTGAATAATGTATATCTAAAAAAAGTATATGGATAAATTATGAATTCTGTCCAAACAAAACTCAAAATAGTCAAGTTGTTGAGTACATCCTCTGCACTCACCCGCACGCGGAATCGGAACATAGCGAGGCGGACACAGTGGCTCAGGCAGGCCGGGGGCAAAAACCAGGCCCGCGGAGGGGGCGTGGCCTTGCTGCCGACGTGGTTGACGATAAGCTGCGCTGTTTGCCTCTGCCCCTGCGCCCGCCGCGCCCACTCCGGCCAGCGATCCTTCCCAAGTGTGCCGTTAAAAATCACCACCAGCTCCAGTCCGCCCTGATACAAGCAAGCCTGGGAGAGCGCCGCCAGATAGCCGAGCATTGCGTTCCACTCGCCTCCACAAACCCAGTCGGTCTGGTAGCCCCCATAAAGCCGCTGAAGGCCAGAGTCTGCGTCAACGAGAATGCGAGCTGGCGGGGGAGGCGGAGGCAGCGAGCTTGGATGGTGGTGGTGATGATAATGTGGGGGCTGACGGCCTGCTGTTCGTGCGAGCTTGAGAAGGTCTACTGGAACTGCCGCCCCGGGGCAACGTTTCTCCAAATACTCTTGAAAGCCTTGAACTCCCATATCGTGCGTTGTTTGCACGACTGTCTAAAAACGCGAGATGTCTGAACCGTATATTGAGAAGATTACTCAGTCAAAGTGTGTGGACTTGTTTTGTTCTGTAATAAATGCTTGTTCTGCTGAATGACAAAATGTAATAGCTGGTTAACTAAAAACTGAAATGTCTACAATGTGGTGTGTCCGAATAATGTCCCGACAAATGCAACTGCCAGCCAAAACCCCTGTGAAATTACAGATATGTGTGGCTATATTTTACATTTGGTCGTGTAGGTATAATGTGTGTCCATTCCTTAACGTGTTACAGTGATGTGCCAGTGTTATAGTCCAAAGTACGACGTATCCGTTTTTATTAATTACAATGTTGCACCGTAAAAACTATAACCACTGCCTACAATGTAACGATGGATGACAACAGCGCGCACGCTACAGTTATAATGTCGACCATGTTGATAACATCAAAATAAATCCTATATGCACCCCATCTAATTACAATTTAAACAATGACTACGCAGTAGCTATCCAACATGCTCGCTGTTATTAAAACTACACCTAACTGACACTGGTTACAGTACGTTTTTCTTTTACTGGTAACAGTTATGAGAGCTACAGTTTGCGGCTAACAAACTAGCTCGCGCAATTAGCCAGTTAGCCAAGATCCCGGCGTGATTGACGCGTCAACTAGTCGAGACAAATCGAGGGAAGCCACGATTCGGAATGAGATGAATAATTAAGGGAAAAATAAAGTAAAACAACTAAAATAAACAAAAACAAACGCCCGACGTAAGCTCCCTCGCTCTCTTTCTCACTCACGACTTCATGTTGAGGAGAGGACCATACTTTCATGCGACGTCGGCCATCTTGCGACTTCCCCGCGGACCGACAGCAAGTGGGAGGTGAGGCAAGCGGTGGAAGTGGGAGGAGCAATTGGCCTCGTTTAGGGGGATGTAGTTTTTCTGTCTCGACAGGTCAGGCTATTGTTTGTAGACATTTGATTAGCAGACTACAACTACCAGTACATCCCGACGTTAGACCTTGATGTATGTCAAATCCGAAAGGAACGATTCATTCAAAAGTTGATAGGAAAAATTGGTTTAGTTTGAAAAGCTGAACTGAAATAGTTGTCTCTGCAGTTTAAACGGAGTATCGGAATATGTATTATAATTATTATTAAAGGTCCTGCTTCCCTTTTTAAACAAAATTAAGGAAATAATGTAGTGGTACGACATGCTACTGAATATGTCTCCCCTCTGAACTACATGCAACAAGTGCATTGCTTTGTGCATACTACTACTTCTGTTTTTGCAATTTTACAGACATATTTAATGTTACATACATATGTACAAACGCATACTTATTTTTGTATAGTAACGTCTTGAACAACCATTATCTAAATATAGTTACGAAATTATGGTTTGTTTGGAGTGAGTGATAAACAAGGCATTTCAGTGTATTACTTTTTGACTGTTGCTACATGGTTAGTAAAGTGTGAACTTTTATTTACATTTAGGCCTAGTTCGTAATTCTGTCAATATAGCGATGTACATAAAGGGCACACAAGGGGGTGCCACAGTCAAGCTTTTTGTGATAAAAGTCAAGTCGTGAGTTTTTGTGCGTCAGCTTATTGCGAGCAGCACCGCTGGCTCAAACTGATTGCGCGGCAGTATATAGCGCGGTGTGCGATGCTGGAGCGGCAGCGCCATCACAAAAATGTCAACGGTAGCCATGTCAGCGCTTTCTGTCGCCAAGCGTTTGCAAGCATGGACCAAAAGCGTAAGAGTTTTTCTGAAAGAAATTTCCGTTTTACTTATATAATTTGATACGCGAGGCATTGAAATGCATTTCGACCAAGTCAGGGCAGAGTGTCCTTAGCAACGCAAATGCTACAGCCGCCGGCAAGGTCACTGTCTGCCTACACACATGCTACGTGCAGGTGTCATTGTAGCTTCTTGTATTGTTATATTTAATAAAATTGTACTGACACAGCCATTTTTTATTTTTTTACTCTCTTATTTGGGTGTTTGTGCTTTTTTCAGCTGAGTCTGGCTGTTTGCTGCCAAAGAAAGAAGTCCACATATACTGTAAGATTACTGTTTCTCCTGATTTATGATCATATTTGACTTTATTTCCATTACTACATTCATTTACTTTATTCTAAAGCATGACTTTCTTGGTACCATTTACTGTCATTTCAGTTTCTTTGGAGCAAAGAATCTTTTTTCACTATCACAGTTTAATCGTTTAACAGATTTTATATCGCCATTGGAACATCTGTTTTTTAAGCATTTCAATACAATGCCTCTGTATGAGCTTTGTATTAACATCTCCTGCATCTCTCCTTGCTTGTTTAAAATGAAAGCTAATTTGTGTAAGCAAAACCTAAGCAAAATGGGTTCCCACTGACTTTCCTTTGACTAACCATTCCTGTTCTCCTCTGTGATTGTCCCACACCTCATCAACCAACCACCACCAGACTATTGTGAGTACTGGTTCTGCCACACATTTGCCTATGGTGTGCGTTAGATTTATGCGTAACTACTAGTACTGATCACAATTAGACACTGGAGTTATCAACAGGTTTGACAAACAAAGCTATAGTAAACATATTCACAAGGTCATGGGTCTCCAGTATTTTGCCAGCCAACAAATATGTCCTTTAGTGAAAGAGTCTTATCTAGAAAAACAGAACATAAGCACTACTAAAAAAAGTTTTTTTTTTGTTTTTTTTAGCAAAATGATGTTATTTTAGACATAAAATGCGTTTAGAACGCATACATTTATGATCAGACTTGATGTACCTAGCTCTTAAAACTTCAAAGAATTGCAAACCTGTTGAATCACTCAGCCAATAAAAATACTTGGCTTCATATTGTGCTGATGTGCTCCTAAAGGAATACAAATTCTGTCATCATTTATTCACCCTCATGTCATCCAACACCTGTACATGACTACTTTTTTATGTAGAACAAAAGTTTGTATTTTATTTTGAGAGCAGAAAATCACTCGTTCCTTTCCCACTTTCTTGTTTGGTTACCAACGTTCTTCAAAATGTCTTTGGAATCACAGTGAATAAACGACGAAAGAATTTTCATTTTTGGGTGAACTATCCCTTTAATCTTTCGGAGTATGTTGGTCAGTTATTTGATTTTCATCTCTCTTCAGCCTCCTCCTGCAAAATATGGGGGAAGACACACTGTGACTTTGATCCCTGGTGATGGAATTGGGCCGGAACTCCTGAACCACGTCAGAGAACTCTTCAGGTCTGATGATACAGCTGTCTGTTAGCTGGCTTCATCAGCGCACACTAAGTAGAGCTTTCTTATGTTTGCCATGTAATGCTATCCCCAGATTTTGCTGTGTACCGGTGGATTTTGAGATTGTCAAGGTGGATTCAGGCGCTGCTTCTGAGAATGATATCAACAATGCTATTACTGCAATTAAACGGAATGGAGTCGCGCTTAAGGGTGGGTAAGAACATGCAGCGCATTTCTCATTGTTACCCTTGAAAATGTTTGCCATATACATTATCAATCAGGACTCTGTCTTCCATAGGTAAAATAGAGACCAACCACAACTTTCCTCCATCTCATAAATCCAGGAACAATTTGCTTCGGTAGGATATCTCATTTATCTAAATTGTGAATGCAAATTGTGGTACTCATTTGAACTCCTACAGGACATCTTTGGACCTGTATGCTAATGTTATGCACTGCCAGTCACTTCCTGGAGTCCCGACACGCCACAAAGGCATTGACATCATCATCATTAGGGAGAATACTGAAGGAGAGTATAGCAGCCTGGAGCATGAGGTCTGTGCGTTTTGTGTTTCTCTTCTCACCCCATCCTTGACATTTTTTCAGTCTTTCCATATTTCCAATATACAGCAAGGGTGCATTTGATATTTTTTATGTTCATATTGAAGAAAATAGTCTAAGGGCCATCAAAGGTTTATAAATATGATGCAGTTGTTGACTGGCAACTTTCTAAAAAATGCTGGCGATGAAAGATCCTTTCTCACATTTAAAGGATCGTTCACCCAAAAATGTGTGTCATCATTTAATTAACCTTATCTTGTTCCAAACCAGCATGTTCTGATGTACAAAGAGAAAGGTATTTTGGAAGATTGCTTGTAACCAAACAGTTCTTGCCCATCATTGACTAACATAGTAGGAAAAAATGCTTTATAATTTTCTTTGTTCTGTTGAACACAAAAGAAGATATTTTGAAGGATGTAGGAAAGCAAACAGTCCCGGGGCATTGTAAATTTACCTACTATGGTAGTCAGTGGTGGCCAAGATCTGTTTGGTTACAAGCATTCATCAGAGCAAAGAAATCTATACAGATTTGGAACAAATCGAGGTTGAGTAAATGATGACAGAAGTTTTATTTTTGGGTGAACTATCCCTTTAAGAAAGCAAGTCATATCTGTTTGTAGTGACATTTAGTTGTCATTTTTGGGTGATGTTAACCTGTAAAATGTATCTTCCAGAACGTTCCCGGAGTGGTGGAGTGTTTAAAGATAATAACGCGCATGAATTCGTTGCGGATTGCTGAATATGCTTTTAACCTGGCTAGGGAAAAAGGGCGCCGTAAGGTCACGGCTGTACACAAAGCTAACATCATGTGAGAGTCCATTCATACCTACACTGTAAACTAATGTTACTATTTAAGTGGGGGCAGACATAAAATATCTTACTCGGATATTGTTTGATTACATTTGGAATGGTTTGCTCCAATGCTTAATAGGAAGTTGGGCGATGGCCTTTTTCTGCAGTGCTGTAAAGAGGTGGCAGCTGGATATCCTGACATCACATTTGATAACAAGATCGTGGATAACACCACCATGCAGGTATGTACACTAAATGGTGTTCGTGTAAATGTCAGATCCAGTTTGAGTGCACAATAACATGTCAAATCTACATTTCTGTTTGTGTAGCTGGTCTCCAAGCCCCAACAATTTGATGTGATGGTGATGCCTAATCTTTATGGAAACGTGGTGAGTAACGTGTGTGCTGGACTTGTTGGAGGTCCGGGCCTGGTACCAGGAGTCAACTATGGCAAGGACTATGCTGTTTTTGAGACTGTAAGAAAAAGCAGAAAACACAAATTCAACATGTTGGCTGTTAAAGTGATCACAGGACACATGGTCTCTTGGCTGTTTTATAGGCCACTAGGAACACTGGGAAAAGCATTGCGAACAAGAATATTGCAAACCCCACTGCCACATTGCTGGCGAGCTGCCTGATGCTGGATCACTTGAAGTACGTGTAGAAATACTAATATTTCTATAGTACTCTTCTCTGGAACTTCACTTGTACGAAATTCTATGCACAACATATAATATGGGCACAAGAAAAAAATAATTGTAACGTAAACAAACATTTTTAACTCTAAATGGGTTGAAACTTTCATACTCTCCAAATGGCTGAATCCATGTTTGTCTTGGCTGTTTCTCCTATTTTGTAGACTTCATGCATATGCCAGTATGATTCGAAATGCAGTTCTGAAAACTTTGTCTGAAACTCAGGTATGATGCACACACATTTCAATCAGATGTATAATACACGCTATTCTAAAATGAGCCAAATAATCTGAAATATATCTCTAGTACTATCACTTTTACTGATACTTTATCCACTCTCAAAGTTGCATATTTGCTCTTTTTGTTATATAGCTTGTATAGGCGTTCATTTAAATACGTCCCTATACTCTTGCAGTTGCACACATCTGACTTGGGAGGTCAGGGCACGACCTCTGAGGTGGTCTATTCCATTATGCAGGAGATTCAGAGAGGGGGACCCCGCACATCACTACAGATCTGAACTTCATGTCAGCAGGTTCTATACTCAGAATCAACTTTAGAGAATAAGTTTGACAGAAAAATATGGTCATTTATTTTGAAAAATAAGGTAAATAAATAGTTTTCTAAAACCTTTTTAGGGTAAATTCTTCAATCCAAAAATGTACTAAACTTGAGAGAGTCTTTTTGCATCGGTTTAGATGAAGACACACGCACACACACACACACACACATGCACGCACGCACGCAAGAAAACGTTCAATGGAAAAAGGAGGCAGGGATGTAGTACACTATGAAGACAGCCTTAACAACTCAGGATAAATGACAAAGCTATACATTTATAAGATTCTATAAGAAATAATTAAATACAAACTATAAAACGCAAGGCTTTTACTTTCCTATACATTAATGTTTTCTATGCTATTTATACAACATGTTTTGGTTCAGTTAGCAGCCCTTATCTGATGAGATTTGTGCCTCTGCACTTTATTTATGTAGCGAGTTTTCATCTGTTGTAGTGTTAACTGATGATACTTTAAGAACTTTTATTAATAAACTCGTCTTACCTTTTCAGACTGTGTTCTGAGTTTGTTGGTGTCTTTAGTAAATTAAAGACTTTTGTCTGTAGAAAAAAAAGTATTTAGTCAAAAATGAGTTTTGTGGATTAAACAATTTTCCATGCGGTGGCGCTAAAGTACTGCACTTCAAGGAAAATAAACTGCGTTTGCGAGGACTTCTTAAATCAGGTTGGAAATAAGGTAATGGCATTTCAGTATCCACTACATGTAAGTAGCTGTTGTGCAATAATCAGAAAGATTGAAAATTGCAAAAATCTTATCTGAAATTAAAATAAATTAATATAAAGTAATATCTAAAATAATAGTTTTAATGCATTTCATTATAATGTATACATGTGGAATTTCAGAGTCATTCAGAGTCATCATTTATATTATTAATTGTACAGTATATAAATGTTTAATGTATTTGGAATCTTGCTGACTGTGGGTCAGTTTGTCATTGAATTAAAGATAAAAAGGTTAGATATAGAACCATTTGCCAAAGAACACATACTTAATAGGTTTTTTTTAGACAAAGAAATGATCAGTCTATGCGGTGTAATTAAGAACAATACCCATGCTTTAAGGTCAATTTTGTTTTTGTTTCATTTAGTTTTAAATGTGTTTTTGTAAATAATGCGTGTATATCCATACAGCATATTGATAGCATTAATATTTTAAATGAACTGAGCTGTACCAAAAAGCAACACTTATCTGTGACCTAAAGGAGTCTTAAAGTGATCGTTCACCCAAAAAGGAAAATTATGTCATCATTTTCTCACCCTCTTATCATTTCAAACCTGTGTGACTTTATTCTGCAGAACACAATAGAAGATATTTTGAAGAAAGTTGGTAAATGAACAGTGCCAGCACCCATTCACTTGCACAAGTTGGTTACCAACATTCTTAAAAATATATTTTGTGTTCTGCGAAAGAACGTCATGCAGGTGTAAAATGGGAAGGGCGAGTAAATGATGAAAGAATTTCCATTTTTGTGTCTTACTTTTACTATTACTTAAATTGCAAAAAGGGGAAATGAAGATTTGGGATGAAAAAGACTGGGATAAGAACTCTGTGGTTATTAAATATGTGTTGGATTTCTCTGTTTATGAGAAAGCAAAGGAGCGGAAAAGAATTACATTTTGCCATTCTGTGAAAGTTCCAGTGTCCAAGAGGAAGGAAAGCGGAGTAATATCGATACACATTCTTCTGTTGATCTCATACATACAGTACATATGATTTTCTCTCATATGATTTAAATTATAGGCCCAAATATGCTATTTTTTTTCCAGGGAATGTTCTCTGGAGGTTTGGGGTAATTGTTACTACTGCGTTCCCAGTACAATGTGCTGTACTGAAGGGCCCCTGAACCATCAGCGAACAGAGAAAAGATGAGAAAACCAGCTTGTGAATGACAGGAAATAAAGACACAATCTTTTACAAGATTCCTGAGTACCAAAAGTAATTTTGCAGTCTGTAACTGTTCCTTCAAAAACATTCAATTTGAAAACTAAGCTCAAAAATTGCAAGTCCCTTGAGTTTGTCGTAACAGGCTTTGGGGAAAGTGATGTGTTTCGAGAATGAGTTGCTATGGCGGTTTGATTTTATTTCCTAGAGGAGATGCCTTAGATTGTGCACCGACCATCTATCTGGACCCTGAACATAAACAGCATTCCTGTTCTCTGAGCCCCACAATGATTGCGTTTTAATAAAGTGCATTGTTTAAACATGGGTCACATACTCTATAAACTTACTCCCGATTTGTCTATTCAATGGAAGTCAATGTGAGTCCAGTGTTGTTCGGTTACCAACAATTTCAAAATATATTTTTTTGTCCTTCAGTAGAGTCACAAAGGTTCGGAATGACATGAGGGTGAGCAAAAAGGAAATTTTCATTTTTAGGTAAACTCTCTCATTAAGGTGGCGGTGGGACCTTTTCACATCATTTCTCCAGGAAGGCTGTGATGTTTGCCATTTCCTCTACCTTATTTTATCTCTTTTAAATTTCCTCCCCTACCCTCCAGTTTGTGCAGCACTGTAAAAAAATTGTTGGTTCAACTAAAAAAGTGAGCGTTAATTCAACTTAAAAGTATTAGTCAACTCAACAAGAAATTGATGGAGTCAACAAATTTTTTTAAGTGGAATTTTCTCAAAATTGTAAGCTAACCAGGTTATGTTTTTACTTCTTTTTTATTGAACCAACAAAAAACAACAAAACAAATTTTTACAGTTTACTGTCATCAAAAATGTCTTGGTCTAAATGTTTGCAGATGAAAGCCCGATGGAGCCAGTGACCCCAGTGACCATGCTGTCTACAGCTGCCCACCAAAGCACTCAGATTTTTGCATTTCCTTTGCAATCTTACAAATCATCACTCCATTCCTCCTTCCTTCCTCTCGCACTGTAATCTTCTGTCATTTTCCCAATCTCTCACTGTTCCTTTCTAACCCTCTACGTCATGCTGTTTAGTGCTGGTTGTCCCAGGCTCTAGTAACTAGTGTAGACAGTCACTGCCCTCTTGCGGACATGAAGTCATTCCAAATCAGCATCAGCGATCTTGCACAATAGATTCACCAGCATAAATTTACAAGGGTCATTGATTATTTCAGTGGCAGCATTAGGGAGCGAGTTCAAACGTGCCAATCCGCAAGCACAAATTATCTTTTTTTATTAATTATCGATTTTTACTTTTCGAACCTACGATTTTTGCTTGACCAAGGACCAGCTGATGTTTTTCCAATAACCCCCATCCCTCCTTCGGGTTCCTATCTTTCCTACTCTCTCTAAGAATGTCTGCCACCATCTGTCCGTTTTTCCACAGCGTACTTCTGTCCCCCTCATCAGCCTCACCAGGTGCACTGCTCTTATAATCCTACAGTCGGAAAAAGATTTGGACCTCGTTGAACTTGCAGAGTGCTCTCATCTGTGACTCAATCACTCATGTTCTCATTCACTGATGACCGCCTCATCTCGACAGGGCTCCTGTTTAGCATTTTTTAATTGTGTTTTTATGCACAGCACGGTGTTTGATAGTTATTCAAGATCCTTCCTTTTGCATTGGTGAGTTGTATTAAAGGTGGGAACCGTAAATGTTTGTTTTAGATCCGCATGTCTCATTAGCTGCAGATATCGGGGGCTGCGTGTTGTCACCTGTCGAGCTGCGAGGCAGCATAACAGAGAGAGAAAAACACAAAGAGCAAGCAATGATCATCTCTAAACACACAGTATGACTGGCAAACACCTGTGTGTCACTGTGAAGGCTATGCTGAATATTGTTCGATTCGATTCATTTTCTTCATAGCCTTTTAAAAACAATAATAGATACACTGATGGTTAAAAGAACACTTGAGTGAAATGTTTCTCATTTTCTTAAAAACTTTTGATCTGAAGGTGCTTATGTCTGAAAAGTGTACTTAAATGTCTAAAATTAGTTTCATAGACAAAAATTTAATTTTGCAAACATAACTATTTTTATTACAAATATACAAATTATTTAATAAAATTGTTTTTTAAATGAATGGTTTTGACTCAACAAGAAAAATATTTCTGCAAATTTTAGGCAAAAGGTGACTTGAAGATACTTAAATATAAAAAGTTTTTTTTACTTATAACATAGTTCCATAGTTCCTATAATTCCATTTGTTTTATTTTATAATGTTGATAAGTTTAGTTTTATTCTAAAATGTGGAAAAAATATGAATAAGTGAGTAAGTGCTCTAAAACATTTGACCGGTAGTATAAATACAAATTTATTCCAAATTGTTTAGATGTGTAAAGAAGTAGTTCAAGAATAGGAAGACAGTATTTTCATTTTTAGGTGATTCCTTTAGGCTAATTTTCTAGAAAAGGGGAAAGACATGATCACAAATTACACTCTCTGTTAGATTTCTTACCCATGACATATCTAAATGCTGTTGGCTCAGAGGCACCCAGTTTAAAATCATGTTCTCTCTCTCTTGTACTTTTTCTTTGTCTTCTGAAACAATAAGAAAAAATGAATTCTTTCATCTCTCTTCTTATCGTGTGATCATCTACTCTCATCTGTAGCTCATTCCCTCTTTTATCCTCCCATCCTGTGCATGCTCTGAGCATCACGCAAGGATGTTTTCTCCATTCTCAGGACACCTGACCTCAAACAACCTAGCTTGAGCCTACACAGCCTCTCTATTCAGGCAAACAGCATATCGACTGCTCCATCTGCTTGTCTCGATCTTTGCCATCGAGACCATGAGATACTGCTTGGGTGATTTTCTAATCATACGGACAAACAGAGAAATAAGCAATCCTTTTATTAATAGCTGAGAACTAATATCTGATGTTGTGACTTTGGGGTAGAAAAACGCACTGATCAATTAGTTCATTCTTTTCATGAAACTCCAGGGTTGGGTTTGGTTAAAAGGAATGAAATGTTTTTGAATCACACGTTAAAGAGAAACGCATCCATTCATTTTGCCCCTTTTCTGTCTCTTTCTGCTTTGTGTTAACACTTCCTCTGAAAACAAATGACAGAAAACCTTTGTCTGTCCGTCCATCCATTTTAATTTGGTCTCTCTTGCATCTATTGGCTTCCCAGGTGTACCGTGATTTTCTCCCTTTTAACCGGCCTGACAGGAATGACCGATCCACATGCATCCTCCACCGTGGCACTTTACAACAGCGGTTTCCCTGACAACGTAATTGAAGATTATGAGGATAAATGTGGAGTGGAGTCCTTCATAAAGCTTTTACTATCTGCTTGCGCAAATACATCAGGACCTCCACAATGATGACAGCCCTGCCTATAGGGGCTCCTAAGTGCAAACAGAATTTTCTGCGGTTTAAACTGACCGCAACTAGGACACGACAGATGGAACGAAATTGGAGGCGATATAACAGACCAAACTGGAACCGCCCTAATGAGCCACATTTTATTCTTGTGACGACCCAGTCACAAATAACTCGACGAAAACAAAACTCCTCATGGAGAGTCATTTGGTTAAGTCCGCCGAGATATGCAAGGAACTGAGGGATTAGCATTGGTCCTCCCCCGCACGCATGTTAATGATGTTAACTGAATGCCAATTCATTAGCCCTATCAGCTGATATTAGCTTCACTTCGCACAGCCTGAAAGCTGAGGGGAAATGTCTTTATCACACTCTTTCCAAAACCGTCTTATCGAAGCCTGAGGCTGTGTGCCTTGAATGTAAACGTTGGTCCTTCTCAGCATTTTTCAATTCCTCACAGTTTGTGTGAAAACTGCTTCTTAGACCTGAGATGAATCGGAATGAATTTTCCTGCACTATCTCCGTCCATACATCATAATCACCCTTCTCTCTCTCTCTCTCTCTCTCTCTCTCTCTCTCTCTCTCTCTCTCTCTCTCTCGCTCTCTCTCTCTTCGCCACCCTTCACTATGTTTTCCACGGTTCACACACCTGCAGCGTGAGCCATCTGCTTCCTTCACCATCCCACCAATTCCACTCAAGTCCTTAAGGAGAACTGCTTTCCACCCATCATTCCTCTTTCCTCATGTGAAACCGGCGTAATTAAACCCTGGTATTTACTGGGACCTCCTTTTCTATTTCCTGCCCAAATACCTGTTTTTAATGGCCATATGCGTCCTGGTAATGTGACATGACAACATCTGCCACAATCCATCTAAAGTGTTGGTGTTAATGAAACACCTTGTCACCCGTGTCCACCGTGATGCTTGTGCCCCATTGGACGGATCTCAGCTCGTAGTGTCACGATAAACAGAGCCATGCTGTTATTCAGTATAACGGCATGATTGCGACCGTGATATTGCGTTCATTTATCTCTATTTGGCATTTTTATGACTTTTGTTTGCTTGTATGTCTCATGTTACAACATAAAACCAGCAACCCTCTCCCATGCGTCTGGAGGAATGATCCGGGTTTTATTCACATTCAACCCTACAGCATGCTCTGATATACTTTTAGATAAGCCTTGGTATCAGCCGCCTCTGTGATTCTCACATGAAAACAGAATAAGTTACCCAGGGACGGAAGAAAAATGGGCAAACGTGGTCTCAGCTTAAAGAGCCTATTATGAAGCGTTGAGAGAATGATACGGAGGATATGAGAAGGAATAGTCAGATGTAATTGCTCACTTACACTCTGCTCCTTTTAATTAAGCCGTATTATAGCAAATAATCAAAGCATGACTAATGCATCATACTGGGAGAAGATGTGGGATGACTACATCCGTCTTTCATTAAAGAGAAGAAAAAGTGAATGAGGGTTGTGTGCAAATAGTGTGTGAAATGGACAAGGTTGGAGAGGAAGGGAGGGAAGCTGGAGGACAGAGAGGACAGCGGTCTGTGTGCTAAAAAATGAGATACTTCCTGTGGATATTGACACCACAGGAACTGTGATGAAGAGAGCATGCACGAAAAAAGAGCCATTCAAAAATATTTGATCGCATAGTAATATCATGCATATAATACATGAACCTGTCAATCTTCCTAACCAGGCGGTTCCATGCTTTTGATAGTGTGCATTAATGTGTGCTAAACACGCAGTTTTGTTTTAAAAGAGCTGTCTAATAAAAGTCTTGGATAAATGGACATTTAACGTGGCATCCAGCGAATTCCTTTGGCAGTATCTCATACCTTCCTCAAAGGATTCAGAACTTAATCACATGCACTTGTTTTAGTCCTCCACCAGATCTCTTCTTTGTCAGTCACTCAGACCTTCTTGTTAGGTTACACGTGTTACCTCATTGTCCAATAACCTCAAAGCCCTGAATTTACTGGCATCAAGCAATCCTCAGTGCTGAGGGAAAATACTTTATGTACCAGCAGAACTAAACCTTTTGCCCTATACGTTGTATCATCACAAGCCTATCACGCACAGCTAACATTGCTGTTATAATGAGATAGCCGTTCCTGTCTGTTTGCGGGGGCCCTCATGATTATAGCTGTTTGTGTCTCTTAAAGGGCCCGTGTAGGGATCATTAGTCCTAATAAAAGCTAATCGTGTATGAGTATTCCTTTGGTTCATTTCAGTAATTAGTGATTATGAAATGTCCCTCTGTCATGTGGAGTATTTCACGATCAAAAGCATACAAACACACAGAATACACATACAGTCACTTCAGCTTAGTCATGAGTGGTTCAGTGTGTCTGTATTTAACCCAGAAAGATCTATTATTGCTCAGGGGTTGCTCTAGCTCAGGAGACTTCATAGTCTCTTGAGAAAATAATAATAATCAATTATTATTATTATTATAGGCCAATAATATTATTATTATTATAAACCTGTTGTTATTAGCCTACATTATTATTATTATTAGTTAATAATGGTACTAAATATAGGCTAATAATGTTATTTATATTATTATTATTATTAGCCTGTTGTTAGTAGCCTATATTTTTATTATTATTATTATTAAAATGCCTATCTTCACTTACATCTGGATATCTTGACAGTCCATAAGGTTTGCTATTTCCTTCAGCATTTTGGTCAGTGGTGAAAAACTACGGTGATGAAAAATGGATGTCAAAATATATTGGCTGAAAGGCATTGTTTTATCAAAAACATTCCGGATGAAAAAAGAGAGGGAAGAAGGCAGAAGTTCTGATGACAAGCAGAGGTTTTCTGGTGTACCACAAATTTTTCTTACCCGCTCAATAGATTCTCAGAGACCCCAAAACCACGGAACAGATTTATTCAGTCCGCTTGGGCCCTTGATGAGCCCTCTGGACGTTTACATATCACATGAGTCCCTCAACCACAAGACCCAGAAGATCCTAATAGATATTCTCAAAACCCCTCATGTTTCATATTAAAACACATGTTGACATCAAGATGAAAATCTGGAAACTTCAGGAGAGCCTCCTGCAGTGTCTATAAGAACCAAAGGGAATTGGGGAGAAATAACAATGAGGAGGTTTTGTGAATTTGATTTGGATGCATTGGAAAACAGACAAGACATCTCCTATAGAGGAGTCAACATTGGCAGCTTAATCCTTTGGCTGGGAAGAATCACTTCATTCATACATAATCAGTTCATGTGTGCACCACATGCTCCCTAATAGTAAACACTCCACTCAAAGTGTCATAATGTGCGCTTTCTTATTCACAGACAGCAGCGGTTCGTGAGCCAAGTCATCAAGGGGAAGTGTTACACCTCAGCCTCACCTCTGACCATTCGCTCTTATGATTCTGATCACATGCGAGACTGCTGCGACAAGGCTGATATGAGCCAACACTCTTAAAAATAAAGGTCCTCCATAGAAGAACCTTTTTTGTCTAAATGGTTCCATAAAGAACCTTTAACATCCAAAGAACCTTTCTGTTTCACAATAATTTCTTTGTGGCAAAAAAGGTGCTTCAGGTTATAAAAAGGTGAGGAAAATATGGTTATTTAAAGAACCTTTGACTGAATGGTTCTTTGTGGAACCAAAAATGATTCTTCTATGGCATCGCTGTGAAGAACCTTTAAGCACCTTTATTTTTAAGAGTGAATATGACACAATAATAGAAATTAGGATGACGACTGCAAAAATTTGTTTTAATTCCAGATCAGCAAACATGTGACTGGATAATCTGTATTGGAGAATGTGGAGAGTGTGTCTAGCACTTCTGCGACTGTATACAGTCACGTCGCCTCTGTAGTGTGAATGAACAGGCGATTTAAAACCAGGTTACTGACTTTCTGTGAGACAGCACATCATCGTTAACCAATAAAACCAAAGGCTTCCACTTTTAAATCAGGACCAGTTGTATTTCTCCAGCCATCAGTATGATCAACATATTACGGTCCTGTCGTTGATTTGGCAGAACTAATGCAAAACATTCTTTGTCATATTTGCTAACAAAAGACAAAAGACATGGCAGGGTATGGAGCTGATTTCCCAGCCTTCCCCGTTTATTATAAATGGTAACTGTAATTTATTTCATAATCAGGTGTTTCAGACATGTGAACGTGGTCATGTTTATGCATTCCGTGTAAGTATTAATCTCTTCAGTGTTTTAATCATCCTCTTAATGTAACAATTTCATTGTATAATGAGGTTGTCAAGTTTTATTTCGTCCTCCTTCTGTGAAAATGAAAACACAGGATTACTTACTCTGTGCTATTTTCAACCCCATGTAATGAAGATGGATGAATATCATAGTCGTAAATCACTACTGTAATGCTAGAATAGTACAGACTTAGTAACCCACCCCCACCCCCATATTACTCCAGATCCAAACTGGTTATAGACAGCATCTGACAGCACTTGACAACATGAGCAGGTCCTCCAGTAAGAGAAAAATACTTTGACGGCCTGAATTCATAAGAACTGTGGGAACAAGATGACTGAAACTTGGAAACTACAGCAGGCCTACTGTAAAAAAGTAGACACTTGCTGTGAACAAATGCTGTAAAGTAGAAATGTTAAAAATAATAGATTTAATTTCCTTTGATTCAGTTTATTTTATTTTAAGTCTTTTGGGTTAAAGGAGTAGTTCACCATCAAAATTAAAATTCTGTAATCATTTACTCACCCTCTTGTCATACACAAAAAGAAGATATTTTGAAGAACGTTGTTAACAGCCCCCCATTCACTTGCATTGGTTGGTGTTCTGTTACCAACATTTTTCAAAGATATCAAGATATCTTTCTTCTGCTGAAGAAAGAAAGTCATTCAGGTTTGAATGACGAGATGGCGTAAGGACAAGAGGTCGTGTAAATAATGACAGAATTTTCATGTTGAAGGTGAACTACTCCTTTAAGAATCAACTTTATCACTCAACAAATTAGAATGAGTAAAAAATACAATGTTCGTTTTGAACGTCAATGCTAAAATATATATATTAAATACATATACATTATTGTATATATACAATATTGCATTGTAAATTGTATCAATTCAGCTTTGTTAGTTTGGTTAAAGCAGCTGGATCAGAAGGTTTGAATATGGAATGAAGGATAAAGAGACAGGGGAGGAGTTCTTGAAGAGGGAGGGAAACTGAAGGAGGAACACAAGTAGCGCTGCTAAATTATGTTTAGCTGGCCAGATCAGAGTAGCCTATACCGAAATACGCAACAGACAGACAGAATATCACTGACGTGTAAACATTCATTTTTATGTTCGAACAAGAAGAAAATTAACTCTCATTTTGACTGACACGCCCGTTTAATTCGCAGGATGCTTTGGCAATGTTCCCATATATTTCAGATAATTCCTAAACAAAGTTGCAGTGGTGGACAGCGGACAAATATATTCACTGTCAAGACAGAATGAGTGGAAGTAGCGTGGACAGAGCATTCTATGGCTTAGTTCTTGAAGACAGCTGGATTATATATCGCAAAGTGAAATACGTGAAGTGAAAATACGGACCTGACGGACGGACGGTAAGTGCTTGGGTGCTTCTTGATCGTTCATAAAATGCAACGCTTTCATTCCGTATTGATTTCCACAAACCTGCCACGCTAAACACGTGCTGTGTTCTGGTTGTAAGCTACATGGTTTTAACTTTTAATACATGCAGAGATGTAGACAGCTTTGTGCAATAACGACTCTGTGCTGTTACGTTGGGAATTGGTTATTAAATGTCTCTAAAAAGTAAATGCAAAATGCGTAGGCTTCTTTTCATTGTGTTTGAGATCTTGTAGTAAAACCATTGACAGATCGTGGAAATCATCAAACCCGCTCCAGCAAAAAAAAAATGTAGTTTATAGTTTGCCGAATGAAGATATAATTAAAAAACTGTGTGTCCAGTTTAAAATTAACGAGCTATGCCAGTGGAGCTATAATGGGCAAAATAGTTTAAATAGTCAATTATCATAATTACGCAAATGCGTTTTAAATTTAAATCAGTTGTTTCATATTCATCTAAAGTACATGGTTAAAATAATTAATTTGTTGACAGCAAAGTTAAAGGCTCAAATATTATATAATTATGCGCTTCATCGGATTAGGTTAAACGCACCTGCACACTAGTTATATGTGACCCTGGACAACAAAACCAGTTTTATGGGTCAATTTTTCGAAATTGAGATTTTTACATAATGTGAAAGCTGAATAAATAAACTTTCTGTAGATATATGAGTTGTTAGAATAGGACAATATCTGGCTGAGATACAACCGTTTAAAACTGAGGAATCTGAGAGCGCAAAAAAATCAAAATATTGAGAA